>NC_056733.1:1275452816-1275690316 GCF_019279795.1 Protopterus annectens
TTTTTGCTTTTATTATAATAATGGTTCATTACAGAAATGGGTCTTTTTCACCACAGGTCATTTGTATCCTTGTACTATTCATAAATGTTTTATAATAATGGTTCATTACAGAAATGGGTCTTTTTCACCACAGGTCATTTGTATCCTTGTACTATTCATAAATGTTTTATAATAATGGTTCATTACAGAAATGGGTCTTTTTCACCACAGGTCATTTGTATCCTTGTACTATTCATAAATGTTTTATAATAATGGTTCATTACAGAAATGGGTCTTTTTCACCACAGGTCATTTGTATCCTTGTACTATTCATAAATGTTTTATAATAATGGTTCATTACAGAAATGGGTCTTTTTCACCACAGGTCATTTGTATCCTTGTACTATTCATAAATGTTTTATAATAATGGTTCATTACAGAAATGGGTCTTTTCACCACAGGTCATTTGTATCCTTGTACTATTCATAAATGTTTTATAATAATGGTTCATTACAGAAATGGGTCTTTTTCACCACAGGTCATTTGTATCCTTGTACTATTCATAAATGTTTTATAATAATGGTTCATTACAGAAATGGGTCTTTTTCACCACAGGTCATTTGTATCCTTGTACTATTCATAAATGTTTTATAATAATGGTTCATTACAGAAATGGGTCTTTTTCACCACAGGTCATTTGTATCCTTGTACTATTCATAAATGTTTTATAATAATGGTTCATTACAGAAATGGGTCTTTTTCACCACAGGTCATTTGTATCCTTGTACTATTCATAAATGTTTTATAATAATGGTTCATTACAGAAATGGGTCTTTTTCACCACAGGTCATTTGTATCCTTGTACTATTCATAAATGTTTTATAATAATGGTTCATTACAGAAATGGGTCTTTTTCACCACAGGTCATTTGTATCCTTGTACTATTCATAAATGTTTTATAATAATGGTTCATTACAGAAATGGGTCTTTTTCACCACAGGTCATTTGTATCCTTGTACTATTCATAAATGTTTTATAATAATGGTTCATTACAGAAATGGGTCTTTTTCACCACAGGTCATTTGTATCCTTGTACTATTCATAAATGTTTTATAATAATGGTTCATTACAGAAATGGGTCTTTTTCACCACAGGTCATTTGTATCCTTGTACTATTCATAAATGTTTTATAATAATGGTTCATTACAGAAATGGGTCTTTTTCACCACAGGTCATTTGTATCCTTGTACTATTCATAAATGTTTTATAATAATGGTTCATTACAGAAATGGGTCTTTTTCACCACAGGTCATTTGTATCCTTGTACTATTCATAAATGTTTTATAATAATGGTTCATTACAGAAATGGGTCTTTTTCACCACAGGTCATTTGTATCCTTGTACTATTCATAAATGTTTTATAATAATGGTTCATTACAGAAATGGGTCTTTTTCACCACAGGTCATTTGTATCCTTGTACTATTCATAAATGTTTTATAATAATGGTTCATTACAGAAATGGGTCTTTTTCACCACAGGTCATTTGTATCCTTGTACTATTCATAAATGTTTTATAATAATGGTTCATTACAGAAATGGGTCTTTTTCACCACAGGTCATTTGTATCCTTGTACTATTCATAAATGTTTTATAATAATGGTTCATTACAGAAATGGGTCTTTTTCACCACAGGTCATTTGTATCCTTGTACTATTCATAAATGTTTTATAATAATGGTTCATTACAGAAATGGGTCTTTTTCACCACAGGTCATTTGTATCCTTGTACTATTCATAAATGTTTTATAATAATGGTTCATTACAGAAATGGGTCTTTTTCACCACAGGTCATTTGTATCCTTGTACTATTCATAAATGTTTTATAATAATGGTTCATTACAGAAATGGGTCTTTTTCACCACAGGTCATTTGTATCCTTGTACTATTCATAAATGTTTTATAATAATGGTTCATTACAGAAATGGGTCTTTTTCACCACAGGTCATTTGTATCCTTGTACTATTCATAAATGTTTTATAATAATGGTTCATTACAGAAATGGGTCTTTTCACCACAGGTCATTTGTATCCTTGTACTATTCATAAATGTTTTATAATAATGGTTCATTACAGAAATGGGTCTTTTTCACCACAGGTCATTTGTATCCTTGTACTATTCATAAATGTTTTATAATAATGGTTCATTACAGAAATGGGTCTTTTTCACCACAGGTCATTTGTATCCTTGTACTATTCATAAATGTTTTATAATAATGGTTCATTACAGAAATGGGTCTTTTTCACCACAGGTCATTTGTATCCTTGTACTATTCATAAATGTTTTATAATAATGGTTCATTACAGAAATGGGTCTTTTTCACCACAGGTCATTTGTATCCTTGTACTATTCATAAATGTTTTATAATAATGGTTCATTACAGAAATGGGTCTTTTTCACCACAGGTCATTTGTATCCTTGTACTATTCATAAATGTTTTATAATAATGGTTCATTACAGAAATGGGTCTTTTTCACCACAGGTCATTTGTATCCTTGTACTATTCATAAATGTTTTATAATAATGGTTCATTACAGAAATGGGTTTTTTCACCACAGGTCATTTGTATCCTTGTACTATTCATAAATGTTTTATAATAATGGTTCATTACAGAAATGGGTCTTTTTCACCACAGGTCATTTGTATCCTTGTACTATTCATAAATGTTTTATAATAATGGTTCATTACAGAAATGGGTCTTTTTCACCACAGGTCATTTGTATCCTTGTACTATTCATAAATGTTTTATAATAATGGTTCATTACAGAAATGGGTCTTTTTCACCACAGGTCATTTGTATCCTTGTACTATTCATAAATGTTTTATAATAATGGTTCATTACAGAAATGGGTCTTTTTCACCACAGGTCATTTGTATCCTTGTACTATTCATAAATGTTTTATAATAATGGTTCATTACAGAAATGGGTCTTTTTCACCACAGGTCATTTGTATCCTTGTACTATTCATAAATGTTTTATAATAATGGTTCATTACAGAAATGGGTCTTTTTCACCACAGGTCATTTGTATCCTTGTACTATTCATAAATGTTTTATAATAATGGTTCATTACAGAAATGGGTCTTTTTCACCACAGGTCATTTGTATCCTTGTACTATTCATAAATGTTTTATAATAATGGTTCATTACAGAAATGGGTCTTTTTCACCACAGGTCATTTGTATCCTTGTACTATTCATAAATGTTTTATAATAATGGTTCATTACAGAAATGGGTCTTTTTCACCACAGGTCATTTGTATCCTTGTACTATTCATAAATGTTTTATAATAATGGTTCATTACAGAAATGGGTCTTTTTCACCACAGGTCATTTGTATCCTTGTACTATTCATAAATGTTTTATAATAATGGTTCATTACAGAAATGGGTCTTTTTCACCACAGGTCATTTGTATCCTTGTACTATTCATAAATGTTTTATAATAATGGTTCATTACAGAAATGGGTCTTTTTCACCACAGGTCATTTGTATCCTTGTACTATTCATAAATGTTTTATAATAATGGTTCATTACAGAAATGGGTCTTTTTCACCACAGGTCATTTGTATCCTTGTACTATTCATAAATGTTTTATAATAATGGTTCATTACAGAAATGGGTCTTTTTCACCACAGGTCATTTGTATCCTTGTACTATTCATAAATGTTTTATAATAATGGTTCATTACAGAAATGGGTCTTTTTCACCACAGGTCATTTGTATCCTTGTACTATTCATAAATGTTTTATAATAATGGTTCATTACAGAAATGGGTCTTTTCACCACAGGTCATTTGTATCCTTGTACTATTCATAAATGTTTTATAATAATGGTTCATTACAGAAATGGGTCTTTTTCACCACAGGTCATTTGTATCCTTGTACTATTCATAAATGTTTTATAATAATGGTTCATTACAGAAATGGGTCTTTTTCACCACAGGTCATTTGTATCCTTGTACTATTCATAAATGTTTTATAATAATGGTTCATTACAGAAATGGGTCTTTTTCACCACAGGTCATTTGTATCCTTGTACTATTCATAAATGTTTTATAATAATGGTTCATTACAGAAATGGGTCTTTTTCACCACAGGTCATTTGTATCCTTGTACTATTCATAAATGTTTTATAATAATGGTTCATTACAGAAATGGGTCTTTTTCACCACAGGTCATTTGTATCCTTGTACTATTCATAAATGTTTTATAATAATGGTTCATTACAGAAATGGGTCTTTTTCACCACAGGTCATTTGTATCCTTGTACTATTCATAAATGTTTTATAATAATGGTTCATTACAGAAATGGGTCTTTTTCACCACAGGTCATTTGTATCCTTGTACTATTCATAAATGTTTTATAATAATGGTTCATTACAGAAATGGGTCTTTTTCACCACAGGTCATTTGTATCCTTGTACTATTCATAAATGTTTTATAATAATGGTTCATTACAGAAATGGGTCTTTTCACCACAGGTCATTTGTATCCTTGTACTATTCATAAATGTTTTATAATAATGGTTCATTACAGAAATGGGTCTTTTTCACCACAGGTCATTTGTATCCTTGTACTATTCATAAATGTTTTATAATAATGGTTCATTACAGAAATGGGTCTTTTTCACCACAGGTCATTTGTATCCTTGTACTATTCATAAATGTTTTATAATAATGGTTCATTACAGAAATGGGTCTTTTTCACCACAGGTCATTTGTATCCTTGTACTATTCATAAATGTTTTATAATAATGGTTCATTACAGAAATGGGTCTTTTTCACCACAGGTCATTTGTATCCTTGTACTATTCATAAATGTTTTATAATAATGGTTCATTACAGAAATGGGTCTTTTTCACCACAGGTCATTTGTATCCTTGTACTATTCATAAATGTTTTATAATAATGGTTCATTACAGAAATGGGTCTTTTTCACCACAGGTCATTTGTATCCTTGTACTATTCATAAATGTTTTATAATAATGGTTCATTACAGAAATGGGTCTTTTTCACCACAGGTCATTTGTATCCTTGTACTATTCATAAATGTTTTATAATAATGGTTCATTACAGAAATGGGTCTTTTTCACCACAGGTCATTTGTATCCTTGTACTATTCATAAATGTTTTATAATAATGGTTCATTACAGAAATGGGTCTTTTTCACCACAGGTCATTTGTATCCTTGTACTATTCATAAATGTTTTATAATAATGGTTCATTACAGAAATGGGTCTTTTTCACCACAGGTCATTTGTATCCTTGTACTATTCATAAATGTTTTATAATAATGGTTCATTACAGAAATGGGTCTTTTTCACCACAGGTCATTTGTATCCTTGTACTATTCATAAATGTTTTATAATAATGGTTCATTACAGAAATGGGTCTTTTCACCACAGGTCATTTGTATCCTTGTACTATTCATAAATGTTTTATAATAATGGTTCATTACAGAAATGGGTCTTTTTCACCACAGGTCATTTGTATCCTTGTACTATTCATAAATGTTTTATAATAATGGTTCATTACAGAAATGGGTCTTTTTCACCACAGGTCATTTGTATCCTTGTACTATTCATAAATGTTTTATAATAATGGTTCATTACAGAAATGGGTCTTTTTCACCACAGGTCATTTGAATCCTTGTACTATTCATAAATGTTTTAAAATAATGGTTCGTTACAGAAATGGGAGCTTTTCACCACAGGTCATTTGTATCCTTGTACTATTCATATATGTTTTATAATAATGGTTCATTACAGAAATGGGTCTTTTTCACCACAGGTCATTTGTATCCTTGTACTATTCATAAATGTTTTATAATAATGGTTCATTACAGAAATGGGTTTTTTCACCACAGGTCATTTGTATCCTTGTACTATTCATAAATGTTTTATAATAATGGTTCATTACAGAAATGGGTCTTTTTCACCACAGGTCATTTGTATCCTTGTACTATTCATAAATGTTTTATAATAATGGTTCATTACAGAAATGGGTCTTTTTCACCACAGGTCATTTGTATCCTTGTACTATTCATAAATGTTTTATAATAATGGTTCATTACAGAAATGGGTCTTTTTCACCACAGGTCATTTGTATCCTTGTACTATTCATAAATGTTTTATAATAATGGTTCATTACAGAAATGGGTCTTTTTCACCACAGGTCATTTGAATCCTTGTACTATTCATAAATGTTTTAAAATAATGGTTCGTTACAGAAATGGGAGCTTTTCACCACAGGTCATTTGTATCCTTGTACTATTCATATATGTTTTATAATAATGGTTCATTACAGAAATGGGTCTTTTTCACCACAGGTCATTTGTATCCTTGTACTATTCATAAATGTTTTATAATAATGGTTCATTACAGAAATGGGTTTTTTCACCACAGGTCATTTGTATCCTTGTACTATTCATAAATGTTTTATAATAATGGTTCATTACAGAAATGGGTCTTTTTCACCACAGGTCATTTGTATCCTTGTACTATTCATAAATGTTTTATAATAATGGTTCATTACAGAAATGGGTCTTTTTCACCACAGGTCATTTGTATCCTTGTACTATTCATAAATGTTTTATAATAATGGTTCATTACAGAAATGGGTCTTTTTCACCACAGGTCATTTGTATCCTTGTACTATTCATAAATGTTTTATAATAATGGTTCATTACAGAAATGGGTCTTTTTCACCACAGGTCATTTGTATCCTTGTACTATTCATAAATGTTTTATAATAATGGTTCATTACAGAAATGGGTCTTTTTCACCACAGGTCATTTGTATCCTTGTACTATTCATAAATGTTTTATAATAATGGTTCATTACAGAAATGGGTCTTTTTCACCACAGGTCATTTGTATCCTTGTACTATTCATAAATGTTTTATAATAATGGTTCATTACAGAAATGGGTCTTTTTCACCACAGGTCATTTGTATCCTTGTACTATTCATAAATGTTTTATAATAATGGTTCATTACAGAAATGGGTCTTTTTCACCACAGGTCATTTGTATCCTTGTACTATTCATAAATGTTTTATAATAATGGTTCATTACAGAAATGGGAGCTTTTCACCACAGGTCATTTGTATCCTTGTACTATTCATATATGTTTTATAATAACGGTTCATTACAGAAATGTGTCTTTTTCACCACAGGTCATTTGTATCCTTGTACTATTCATAAATGTTTTAAAATAATGGTTCATTACAGAAATGGGAGCTTTTCACCACAGGTCATTTGTATCCTTGTACTATTCATAAATGTTTTATAATAATGGTTCATTACAGAAATGGGTCTTTTTCACCACAGGTCATTTGTATCCTTGTACTATTCATAAATGTTTTATAATAATGGTTCATTACAGAAATGGGTCTTTTTCACCACAGGTCATTTGTATCCTTGTACTATTCATAAATGTTTTATAATAATGGTTCATTACAGAAATGGGTCTTTTTCACCACAGGTCATTTGTATCCTTGTACTATTCATAAATGTTTTATAATAATGGTTCATTACAGAAATGGGTCTTTTTCACCACAGGTCATTTGTATCCTTGTACTATTCATAAATGTTTTATAATAATGGTTCATTACAGAAATGGGTCTTTTTCACCACAGGTCATTTGTATCCTTGTACTATTCATAAATGTTTTATAATAATGGTTCATTACAGAAATGGGTCTTTTTCACCACAGGTCATTTGTATCCTTGTACTATTCATAAATGTTTTATAATAATGGTTCATTACAGAAATGGGTCTTTTTCACCACAGGTCATTTGTATCCTTGTACTATTCATAAATGTTTTATAATAATGGTTCATTACAGAAATGGGTCTTTTTCACCACAGGTCATTTGTATCCTTGTACTATTCATAAATGTTTTATAATAATGGTTCATTACAGAAATGGGTCTTTTTCACCACAGGTCATTTGTATCCTTGTACTATTCATAAATGTTTTATAATAATGGTTCATTACAGAAATGGGTCTTTTTCACCACAGGTCATTTGTATCCTTGTACTATTCATAAATGTTTTATAATAATGGTTCATTACAGAAATGGGTCTTTTCACCACAGGTCATTTGTATCCTTGTACTATTCATAAATGTTTTATAATAATGGTTCATTACAGAAATGGGTCTTTTTCACCACAGGTCATTTGTATCCTTGTACTATTCATAAATGTTTTATAATAATGGTTCATTACAGAAATGGGTCTTTTTCACCACAGGTCATTTGTATCCTTGTACTATTCATAAATGTTTTATAATAATGGTTCATTACAGAAATGGGTCTTTTTCACCACAGGTCATTTGTATCCTTGTACTATTCATAAATGTTTTATAATAATGGTTCATTACAGAAATGGGTCTTTTTCACCACAGGTCATTTGTATCCTTGTACTATTCATAAATGTTTTATAATAATGGTTCATTACAGAAATGGGTCTTTTTCACCACAGGTCATTTGTATCCTTGTACTATTCATAAATGTTTTATAATAATGGTTCATTACAGAAATGCAAGTTTTTCACCACAGGTCATTTGTATCCTTGTACTATTCATAAATGTTTTATAATAATGGTTCATTACAGAAATGGGTCTTTTTCACCACAGGTCATTTGTATCCTTGTACTATTCATAAATGTTTTATAATAATGGTTCATTACAGAAATGGGTCTTTTTCACCACAGGTCATTTGTATCCTTGTACTATTCATAAATGTTTTATAATAATGGTTCATTACAGAAATGGGTCTTTTTCACCACAGGTCATTTGTATCCTTGTACTATTCATAAATGTTTTATAATAATGGTTCATTACAGAAATGGGTCTTTTTCACCACAGGTCATTTGTATCCTTGTACTATTCATAAATGTTTTATAATAATGGTTCATTACAGAAATGGGTCTTTTTCACCACAGGTCATTTGTATCCTTGTACTATTCATAAATGTTTTATAATAATGGTTCATTACAGAAATGGGTCTTTTTCACCACAGGTCATTTGTATCCTTGTACTATTCATAAATGTTTTATAATAATGGTTCATTACAGAAATGGGTCTTTTTCACCACAGGTCATTTGTATCCTTGTACTATTCATAAATGTTTTATAATAATGGTTCATTACAGAAATGGGTCTTTTTCACCACAGGTCATTTGTATCCTTGTACTATTCATAAATGTTTTATAATAATGGTTCATTACAGAAATGGGTCTTTTTCACCACAGGTCATTTGTATCCTTGTACTATTCATAAATGTTTTATAATAATGGTTCATTACAGAAATGGGTCTTTTTCACCACAGGTCATTTGTATCCTTGTACTATTCATAAATGTTTTATAATAATGGTTCATTACAGAAATGGGTCTTTTTCACCACAGGTCATTTGTATCCTTGTACTATTCATAAATGTTTTATAATAATGGTTCATTACAGAAATGGGTCTTTTTCACCACAGGTCATTTGTATCCTTGTACTATTCATAAATGTTTTATAATAATGGTTCATTACAGAAATGGGTCTTTTTCACCACAGGTCATTTGTATCCTTGTACTATTCATAAATGTTTTATAATAATGGTTCATTACAGAAATGGGTCTTTTTCACCACAGGTCATTTGTATCCTTGTACTATTCATAAATGTTTTATAATAATGGTTCATTACAGAAATGGGTCTTTTTCACCACAGGTCATTTGTATCCTTGTACTATTCATAAATGTTTTATAATAATGGTTCATTACAGAAATGGGTCTTTTTCACCACAGGTCATTTGTATCCTTGTACTATTCATAAATGTTTTATAATAATGGTTCATTACAGAAATGGGTCTTTTTCACCACAGGTCATTTGTATCCTTGTACTATTCATAAATGTTTTATAATAATGGTTCATTACAGAAATGGGTCTTTTTCACCACAGGTCATTTGTATCCTTGTACTATTCATAAATGTTTTATAATAATGGTTCATTACAGAAATGGGTCTTTTTCACCACAGGTCATTTGTATCCTTGTACTATTCATAAATGTTTTATAATAATGGTTCATTACAGAAATGGGTCTTTTTCACCACAGGTCATTTGTATCCTTGTACTATTCATAAATGTTTTATAATAATGGTTCATTACAGAAATGGGTCTTTTTCACCACAGGTCATTTGTATCCTTGTACTATTCATAAATGTTTTATAATAATGGTTCATTACAGAAATGGGTCTTTTTCACCACAGGTCATTTGTATCCTTGTACTATTCATAAATGTTTTATAATAATGGTTCATTACAGAAATGGGTCTTTTTCACCACAGGTCATTTGTATCCTTGTACTATTCATAAATGTTTTATAATAATGGTTCATTACAGAAATGGGTCTTTTTCACCACAGGTCATTTGTATCCTTGTACTATTCATAAATGTTTTATAATAATGGTTCATTACAGAAATGGGTCTTTTTCACCACAGGTCATTTGTATCCTTGTACTATTCATAAATGTTTTATAATAATGGTTCATTACAGAAATGGGTCTTTTTCACCACAGGTCATTTGTATCCTTGTACTATTCATAAATGTTTTATAATAATGGTTCATTACAGAAATGGGTCTTTTTCACCACAGGTCATTTGTATCCTTGTACTATTCATAAATGTTTTATAATAATGGTTCATTACAGAAATGGGTCTTTTTCACCACAGGTCATTTGTATCCTTGTACTATTCATAAATGTTTTATAATAATGGTTCATTACAGAAATGGGTCTTTTTCACCACAGGTCATTTGTATCCTTGTACTATTCATAAATGTTTTATAATAATGGTTCATTACAGAAATGGGTCTTTTTCACCACAGGTCATTTGTATCCTTGTACTATTCATAAATGTTTTATAATAATGGTTCATTACAGAAATGGGTCTTTTTCACCACAGGTCATTTGTATCCTTGTACTATTCATAAATGTTTTATAATAATGGTTCATTACAGAAATGGGTCTTTTCACCACAGGTCATTTGTATCCTTGTACTATTCATAAATGTTTTATAATAATGGTTCATTACAGAAATGGGTCTTTTTCACCACAGGTCATTTGTATCCTTGTACTATTCATAAATGTTTTATAATAATGGTTCATTACAGAAATGGGTCTTTTTCACCACAGGTCATTTGTATCCTTGTACTATTCATAAATGTTTTATAATAATGGTTCATTACAGAAATGGGTCTTTTTCACCACAGGTCATTTGTATCCTTGTACTATTCATAAATGTTTTATAATAATGGTTCATTACAGAAATGGGTCTTTTTCACCACAGGTCATTTGTATCCTTGTACTATTCATAAATGTTTTATAATAATGGTTCATTACAGAAATGGGTCTTTTTCACCACAGGTCATTTGTATCCTTGTACTATTCATAAATGTTTTATAATAATGGTTCATTACAGAAATGGGTCTTTTTCACCACAGGTCATTTGTATCCTTGTACTATTCATAAATGTTTTATAATAATGGTTCATTACAGAAATGGGTCTTTTTCACCACAGGTCATTTGTATCCTTGTACTATTCATAAATGTTTTATAATAATGGTTCATTACAGAAATGGGTCTTTTTCACCACAGGTCATTTGTATCCTTGTACTATTCATAAATGTTTTATAATAATGGTTCATTACAGAAATGGGTCTTTTTCACCACAGGTCATTTGTATCCTTGTACTATTCATAAATGTTTTATAATAATGGTTCATTACAGAAATGGGTCTTTTTCACCACAGGTCATTTGTATCCTTGTACTATTCATAAATGTTTTATAATAATGGTTCATTACAGAAATGGGTCTTTTTCACCACAGGTCATTTGTATCCTTGTACTATTCATAAATGTTTTATAATAATGGTTCATTACAGAAATGGGTCTTTTCACCACAGGTCATTTGTATCCTTGTACTATTCATAAATGTTTTATAATAATGGTTCATTACAGAAATGGGTCTTTTTCACCACAGGTCATTTGTATCCTTGTACTATTCATAAATGTTTTATAATAATGGTTCATTACAGAAATGGGTCTTTTTCACCACAGGTCATTTGTATCCTTGTACTATTCATAAATGTTTTATAATAATGGTTCATTACAGAAATGGGTCTTTTTCACCACAGGTCATTTGTATCCTTGTACTATTCATAAATGTTTTATAATAATGGTTCATTACAGAAATGGGTCTTTTTCACCACAGGTCATTTGTATCCTTGTACTATTCATAAATGTTTTATAATAATGGTTCATTACAGAAATGGGTCTTTTTCACCACAGGTCATTTGTATCCTTGTACTATTCATAAATGTTTTATAATAATGGTTCATTACAGAAATGGGTCTTTTTCACCACAGGTCATTTGTATCCTTGTACTATTCATAAATGTTTTATAATAATGGTTCATTACAGAAATGGGTCTTTTTCACCACAGGTCATTTGTATCCTTGTACTATTCATAAATGTTTTATAATAATGGTTCATTACAGAAATGGGTCTTTTTCACCACAGGTCATTTGTATCCTTGTACTATTCATAAATGTTTTATAATAATGGTTCATTACAGAAATGGGTCTTTTTCACCACAGGTCATTTGTATCCTTGTACTATTCATAAATGTTTTATAATAATGGTTCATTACAGAAATGGGTCTTTTTCACCACAGGTCATTTGTATCCTTGTACTATTCATAAATGTTTTATAATAATGGTTCATTACAGAAATGGGTCTTTTTCACCACAGGTCATTTGAATCCTTGTACTATTCATAAATGTTTTAAAATAATGGTTCGTTACAGAAATGGGAGCTTTTCACCACAGGTCATTTGTATCCTTGTACTATTCATATATGTTTTATAATAATGGTTCATTACAGAAATGGGTCTTTTTCACCACAGGTCATTTGTATCCTTGTACTATTCATAAATGTTTTATAATAATGGTTCATTACAGAAATGGGTCTTTTTCACCACAGGTCATTTGTATCCTTGTACTATTCATAAATGTTTTATAATAATGGTTCATTACAGAAATGGGTCTTTTTCACCACAGGTCATTTGTATCCTTGTACTATTCATAAATGTTTTATAATAATGGTTCATTACAGAAATGGGTCTTTTTCACCACAGGTCATTTGTATCCTTGTACTATTCATAAATGTTTTATAATAATGGTTCATTACAGAAATGGGTCTTTTTCACCACAGGTCATTTGAATCCTTGTACTATTCATAAATGTTTTAAAATAATGGTTCGTTACAGAAATGGGAGCTTTTCACCACAGGTCATTTGTATCCTTGTACTATTCATATATGTTTTATAATAATGGTTCATTACAGAAATGGGTCTTTTTCACCACAGGTCATTTGTATCCTTGTACTATTCATAAATGTTTTATAATAATGGTTCATTACAGAAATGGGTCTTTTTCACCACAGGTCATTTGTATCCTTGTACTATTCATAAATGTTTTATAATAATGGTTCATTACAGAAATGGGTCTTTTTCACCACAGGTCATTTGTATCCTTGTACTATTCATAAATGTTTTATAATAATGGTTCATTACAGAAATGGGTCTTTTTCACCACAGGTCATTTGTATCCTTGTACTATTCATAAATGTTTTATAATAATGGTTCATTACAGAAATGGG
The DNA here is from genome assembly GCF_019279795.1 of Protopterus annectens. Taxonomy (NCBI): domain Eukaryota; kingdom Metazoa; phylum Chordata; order Ceratodontiformes; family Protopteridae; genus Protopterus; species Protopterus annectens. The sequence continues at coordinate 1,275,466,553 of NC_056733.1, forward strand.
TCTTTTTCACCACAGGTCATTCGTATCCTTCTACTATGGGTGATTTCAACTACGCCACCCTTAACTGGGGAAAACTACTCATGTACCAACTTCTTCGCTCAACGCTTTCTGGAATTCATAAACTCCAATGCCCTGGATCAACTTATCCACACCCCCACCAGGGGCAACAATATTCTAGATCTAGTCATTACCAATATGAGTGACCGGTGTTCCTCACCTGAAGTCAACACCTCATTGGTCCGATCCAACCATAAGCTAATTACCCTAGATATCCACATCCTGCCTCCACCCCCCCCCCCCCCATTAAGGAAACCATTGTAAAAAATTTCTCCAAAGCCAACTTTATGCTTCTTAAGACAGAAGTGGTGAACTTCATGACACCCATGCAGATGGACAGTACAGTTACGACTACTGAATCCAATTGCACTTTATAAGCCCTTACATGAGTGCCTGGATCGTGCTATCCCAAACAGAAACAAGATGCTATCCTCCAAAAAAAAGGATGCCAATCTGATGGTCCCCTGCCATAAATAAACTGTACAACAGAAGGAAGAAACTCTTGCAAAAGAGAGTAAAATCCCACGAGTGGAGGAGCTTTCTGGTCAGCCTCAGTAAGAAGCTGTGATCCCTGATAAAATCCTCCAAAGCTAATTACGAAAACAAAATCGCCACTGATTCTAAAGACAACCACAAAGCATTCTATAGCTATGTCAAGAATCTCAATGGCAACATTCAGATCTGCTCTGAGTTACAGCACAATGGCACTAAATGTACATACCCAACTGATATTGCCAACGTCCTGGCAGATAGGTTCAGTGCTAACTTTACCCCCCTCTCACCCCCTAAAAAGCCCATCTCTATACTGTAAGAATGCAAAGTTCCTGTAATCACGGCTGCACAGGTAAAAACCACACTCTCCAAAGCCAAGAACAAAGCATCCATGGGACCAGACAACATCCCTGGCTGCGTTCTACATGAACTAGAGAACGAACTGGCACCCCACCTAAGTACCATGTTCATTGATGAAAAACTGCCAGGAACCACCACGGTAAAATAAGAGATGATTTTATTTTAAAATGAGGTAAAACAAGCGCTTTCACGCATTGATATGCGCTTCATCAGGTTATGGTTTACACATAAAATAAATCCCTTTATATAGCAAAATTCACTACAATTAAGAAGAACAATTCATCAATTATTCAATTGCCCAATCAAGCAAATGAAACAGAGTTACTAAGCGAAAACGCCTATTTTCGTGCTGGCTCAGGAGACAAATTAAACATTGTGTCTGAAATACAAGGGAACATTTTCACATTTTAAAAATAATAATTCCAAATTCACAGTAATAAAACCTAAATAGTTCATGATGCCATTAGTAATTACTTTTTACAGTAATTCATAGTCATATAATAAAATATGCACCAATATGAACTATATAAAGCCACATGGGATAGCTGATGTATTCTAACATTTCAAATGCGATGCATCTTGCATTTGCAATCAGAAGGGGATGCTCCTATATCCTGTGCAACAAACAGCATAATATATACACTGTTCTAAATAAACTCATCAGAGCACAATGCAAGATCAGAATCAAGCAGGAAGAAACAGCCACTACTATTGTTGCTCCTCGCGCATTCGATGATGTCTGTCAAAAGACAAACAACAGCATAGCATCAACAAAATGCTATCATTCAAAGACTATGTCAACTGCATGACTAGTCACCTGTGTATATATCGCATATCATAAAAAGTCATCAACAATAACAATACATTAGTGTAGTGACAGCTGGATGACAACCCAAGAAATATTCTAACCAGCGTCAACACATACAAATATCTTCACTGGACAATAACAAAATAGAGAAACTGTTGCTTAAAACAGCATTCCAAATACTTAGAGAATATAAAAAAGTTGTGCCCATGCTAGACAAATAGCGTAGTATATCGACAGCAAGATAGTACTCTGCTAATTTCATTACATGAATCTCATGTTTAGTAAAATATTGTGCACGATGAGAGAAAAGGCCATTTTCATTGGAACGTTAATTATGTTCCAATATAAAACTGAATGGTATATAATGATAAGTAAAAAGGAAAGAGGAAAACCATATGCCATCCAAATAAATGGAAATCTTACTCGTAGCAATGTAGGACTCCATGCTTGTTTCCAAGTTTACAGCTTGGTCACCTCAAATCATCCATGCTCTAGTATGGTTATACAAATGCATATTGAGGGTAAATAAATCAGCCGTGTAACGGCCTCACGAAACTAAGGTGAGATAATAATCCATCTAAGCCTAGATGTTATTTCTATCTCAATAGTGCATGTACTTATAAAAAACAAAGAATACGTATGTTTAACTTTAGTGACAAAAATAGTGTCAAATAAGATAAAATATGCATCCTTTAATATTTTATTAAATCCAGCCAATTTAACATTCATTAAGGCATGAACATAAATTCATCCCTAATATAAAATTAAGCATTTCTTATCTGATGCCTGTTATGGCTGAATATAAAACTTCCATGGTGTCTGGGTTTAACAGAAAGCTCAATTTCCTATGAGCATATAACGGGGTTGAATAGTCAACTTCCCGATATGGATCAGATGTCTTCCTCAAATGTTATTATAACCAGCATAAATGGTGTATGGTGAAAATCATCAATGGATCTATATAAATAAGGGATGATGTTTCATTGATATTAGATATATACATAAAACAATTCAGCTGCATGCCGTGTTATGTCATGGCATACTATTACTGATTGTAAGCAACCAAACATGAACTTTGTCACAACCAGGGTTTAGAGTCCATGATTCCAGTAAGGAACATAACATTAGAACGTAAAAACTAGGTAAAAACTAAATGTTATACGAACACCAAATAGCCAATAGGCCATTTGTATATGAAATATATGAAAAAACCTTACGGGCTATACCTAAGGCTATAGTGCTAGCTTAACTCCAATTCATTTACATGAAAGTCATTTATAAAATTTTTTAAAATTTTACAAAAATTCCAGATAACATATATATATGGAGCAAATCAAAAAGCATGTGTCATAAGGTTAATATGACCAGGGAACAGTCATAGAACTACGCTACACACTGAGATGTTCCTATATATATAAATGTACTGCACATAGAGAAACTGATGTAACTATTATGAGGTCATTGAAACATAGTAAGGTATCAAAGTGACCCTAACAAAGCGGGGCGTATATTAATGGTGGTGTTGAGCCCTGGTGGTATATGCGCTTTGAGCCTTAAAATCCATTTGAGCTCAAACATTTCAACAGTACCTACGTGAGTAAGTACGTAAGTACCATGTTCAGTCATAGCCACACCTCAGGCTTTGTGCCTGCTGAATGGCGCACAGCAACGGTTATCCCACTCCACAAGGGGGGAGCCACCACGGACTCCAGGAACTACCGCCCCATTTCCCTGACGAGCCTGGTTTGCAAGGCCATGGAACGTATCATCTTGGAACTTATAAACAAAGACATTGGTAATTTCCAAACTCTGGATTTCCAAACTCTGGATCCCACCCAGTTCGGGTTTGTACAAGGCAGATCATGTCTCCTAAACCTGATAGACTTATCTGAAGCAGTCACCAAAGCCGTAGACAAGGGTAAGATGGTTCACACAGCCTATCTAGATCTTGCCAAGGCTTTCGACACCATACCCCACTCTGGAATTATAGATAAACTCACTATAAATCCCTATGTCACAAGATGGGTTGCCAACTGGCTCACTGACAGAACCCACAGTGTGAAAGTAGCAGACTCCAAATCCGATTTCAGACCAATGACAAGTGGAGTACCACAGGGTTCAGTTCTGAGTCCTCTCTTGTTTGGTATCTACTTCTCTGAAGTACAGGCTAACACAGAAGGACTTTGGCTAACGAAGGTCACAGATGACTGCAAACTAGGAGCCATAATTGAAACTCCTAATGATGTGGACATCCTACAAAAGGGCCTCACTGAGACAGATGCCTGGTGTCAAAGCCAGGGCCTCAAGCTCAATGCCAAAAAGTGCATTGTCATCCCCTTTGGTAAAAACTCTGTACCCATGAACTACAACATAGGCGGTAGTATACTTAACGCCGAAAGTGTGATAAGAGACCTTGGGACACAGGTGGACATTAGTCTCTCCTTTGATAATCACATTGCTCAGTAGTCAGGAAATCCTTCTACGTGGCACACCTCTTCACAAAAGGTTTCTCATCCAGAAAAAAAGAGGTCATTGTTCCCCTCTACTCATCACTCATTAGACCCATTATAGAGTACAATGCCCCTTTTGGTATGTACCTCACAAGACATCTACAACAACTGGAAAGGCCGCAGAATACCTTACAAATAAGATTACCGGCCTCAAACAGATGCTGTACGCAGACCATCTCAAAAAACTCCAGCTTTACTCCGTCACATATTGCCTACTCAGAGGTGATCTCTGCCTAACATACAAAGCTTTGTCAAACCCAGAGCTGTTGGACATGCTCCTCCTAAAGAAATCCCAATCCCTCCAAGCTACACGCTCTAGGGACCTAAACCTTGTCACTACAATAAACAGAACATGCCGGAGGGATAGATTCCTCTCCCAGAGACTTCCCATACTCTGGAATAAACTATCTATCTGTATCAAACAAAGCTCCTCATTAGCACTCTTCAAGAAAAATCTTGATGATTGGATGGGAAATAGGAAATTCACCCCGGGGATCACCTCTGTGGCTCTGCTCAACAGTGGCACAGGGAAATAATTTTCTTGGGTGGCAAAAGCCAGGGTACCTTTTTGGCTGGGCTTGTATAGGCCCCAGGGCCGATAGCCTAGTACCTACCTATGAACCTAAGTGTGTTTAGGGATTTTGTAGTCCTATATTGCAGATATATAGATGATTTGATTTTTTTATGTAAGGGGAGTTTAAATGTAGCCTCTTTTTTTGTTAATAGTGTAAATGACAACTGTTTTGAGTTAGAATTTGATGGTTTACAAATGGGCAAATTAGTCACCTATTTGGATGTTAAATTGGAGATAGTGGGTAATGTTATTGGCACTAGTATTCATAAGAAATCTACTAATGGGATATGCGTTTTAGACAGTAATAGTTGTCACCCTCTCTATGTATTACTGGCTTTACCTTTTAATGAGCTACTTAGAGTTAGTAGGTTATGTAGCGATGCTAGTGTATTGGAGAATGAAATTTTGAATACATGTATTGCCGTTAGACAAAGGGGGCGTGATGAAATATTAATTACTGAATCCTTAACAAATTGTTAGATTATTATTCTGGACAGTTAATAGAAGTGAAAACATCAGACTTCCTGTAGAAAAAATTAGTTGGAATTTAAACAGAAATTTATATAGTGGGAATAGAAAGGTATATTTTGTGACTTCCTGTAATGTCTTTAGTCAGGAAATAGTAGATATTGTTAGATATTATTGGCCGATACTTATTGACAATAGGGATGGTATAAAGAACCTATATAGGGTTCCGCTCATCTCTTTTAAGAGAAGTAGGAATATTAAAAATATGGTAGTACATAACACATTTGTGCTTCCTGGTGATAAGTTGACTCTACAACCTAGTAGATGTGGAACTTTTCCTTGTGGAAAATGTTTAGTATGTGCTAATATAGTTAGATCCTCTGATAGCATTAATAAAATAAGATTTTGTCTCACATCCTTGTATACGTGCACCACTAAAAGAGTGGTGTATGCCCTTTCATGCCCTTGTGGCTTGTTTTATTTAGGGGAAATGAAAATAATTTTTAAATTAAGACTTCAAGAGCATGTCAGGGATATTAAGAATAATAATCTTGTAAATCCTGTTTCCTTGAATTTTAATTTGACACGTAATAGTAACTGCTCTGTCTTAAAAGCATGCATTTTGGAACAGGTTTTATCAAGGGATGATACTGTGTCAAAAACAAGTTATTGTATAAAGAGACATTGTTTATTCTTAAGTATAATACTTTATCTCCAGATGGATTGAATAATGAGTGTAACTGGAGAGTTTTCCTATAAAGGAACTGATAGGTTAATTGTTTAATTATTTAATTGTATATAATTGTGTGTATTATATATATAAGAACTGTTTTTGCTATGAATTATTAACTCCTGGAAGGTTTTTTTGCCAAGGCGCCAGAGTGATTTTGTTAAAGTTTTGATTATCTCTCTTGCGGTTGCAGCTTTATTTCACTGGCGTTGTGGTATTTGTACAACCTCATGGTTTTCCATTTTGGAGTTCCCTTGTGGGTGTGGCTCTGGGGACCTAGACACTGGTGGGAGTCTGTGAATCCCTTCCCTGTGCTGATTCTGCTGCAGCTGTTTCTGCAGGATCATATTATGTAGCATGGCATATACTGTAAAGATGCATTCACATGTGGCTGGAGAGTACTGCAGGGCTCCACCAGATATATCAAGGCACCGGAAATGTGACTTTAGCAGCCCAAACACATGCTCTATGGTGTTCCTATTTTGTGCCTGTGCCTCATTATGGCGTTCATCGGTGGGTGGGTGTGCATTTCTGATGTGTGTCATCATCCACTGTTCCACTGCATGGCCAGCATCCCCTAGTAAATAGCAATGTGGGATGTCCCCATATCAAACATCTGGTACAGCTGTGATGCATGCCAGATATGTCATGATAACTGCCAGGGCTGCCAGCACACTCATTGATGATAATACCCTGGGCATTGCACATGACCTGGCAGTTGATGGAGTGGTACCCCTTGTGAGTCACATAGATTCTACCCTCCTCACCAGGTGGTGCCTTGAAGTGTACATTAGTGCAATCCATGGCACCCAGTACCTCAGGGTAGTGTGCTGCATGGTAGAAGTGTTGCATACTGCTGGTCCTCACCTCAGGTGTGAGAGGAAAATAAATGTGCTCACTGGCATGTGGTAGCTTGGCATCCAGGAATTGGTGGAGTACCCTGGATGATGATGCCTGCAAGACCCCCTTCATGTCCCCAGTTGGTCTTTGGAATGTACCCATAGCTAGTATCCTAACAGCTACACATACCTTAGTTTCCACTGGGATGGGTTCCCCTCTGTTGGCTCTGGGTCTGAATTGAATTCGGCATAGCTCAGTCAGTTCTTGTAGTATGTCCATGTCCACCCTGTAGTGCTCTACAATCTCTAGCTCATGTAGGCCCTTGAAGATTACCCTCAGCCTGAACACTCTTCTCCTTCTCAGTCTAGACCTATGGTCAACAGCAGCATTGACCTCAGCATCTAGCACATACATATCTAGCAGACATGCTGCAGCACCTAGCATTTCTTCAGTTAAAAAGTCCCACGTCTGTACTCCAGTGGTGCAGAGTATGGGGGTGAAATCAGATTGTAGGGTTTTTGCAACCTTTATAATGCTCTACTGTAGGTGTAGCCTTTGTGATTGTCTATGATGCATTCCGCCTGCCAAGTACATCATTAAGGAATATTAATGGCCCTAGTTCAAGTGGAACAGGGGTCATCAGTAATTAAGATTTCATTGCCTTTCTCAGTCAATTTTTTTAACAGACTTCCTCATTCAGCACTGCACTGCAGAGCACCACACAAACACATGCCAGAAAGGTAAACAATGCTCAGCATTCATTGTACATGCTGCCTGAAATGTCACACTCAGCATGGCAGTGTGCCTCACAAACATGGTCAACCATGATCAAACGCTTGCCCCAAAGGTAAACAAAGCACAGCAGCCAGTATGCAACCTCCTTGCTGAGCACAGTGGCATGCCACACAAACTGGAGCGACTGTGTTCCAATGAGCTTAAAAGGATGCAGACACACCCCCTTCTTCCGTGGACACCAACACGGTTCTCTGCCTACACGGATGGGATCTGCAGACACGGATACCCATTTGTGCTGCTCAGTAATCCCAGCTTATTTACATAGAGATCCATGCACACAACTTGGGAACTACACAGTTCCAGGCCCTGCCTCATTGGCAACCATAGCAATCTACCATTGTACATACTCCACCTAGGGTCCTGTAATGCATTATTGTCACATACTACTAATTTTCGTTTTTACACTTTTTACATTTTTTATTTTTTGTAACAACATGTTTACACATTGCGGCATGCCATGCAAACATAATTTGATTATTTAAAAAATTATTTTACATTATTTTCCATTAGGTTTTGGACACACGGTGGATAGTTTTGCACATGTCTGTGTTTGCTATGCTATTTCTGTCCTTCTTACTGCACTTTTATAACCCCTGTTCTCTGTTTAACATCCTGTACACAGAAATTTTCCATGTACATTTCGGACACCAACACGGGGTATGCAGGACTGATTATCTGTTTGCTGGATCACTCTGCCACCCTCATTTGCATGCAGTTTTATAAGGTGATTTGCATGTCATGGTGCGCACATGCACACCCCTCAGCTCTGTTTCCTGGATCCCACACTTGCTTACTTTCATGTAGGCAGTGTGCCACTATGCCTACATGGAAAATAAATCTGTGTAGGCTTTATTAAATTATTCCCTGTATCTTTCAGACCTAACATTTTCATCTGAGGTGTTCTACAGACTATATGCAGATAATCCAAAATTAGGTAAACTGATCACATGTGTTACAGATAAGGCATGTCTGCAAAATAACTTGACTAAATTGACCATTTGGGCACAGGAAAATAATATGCTGATAAATACATAAAAAACTAAGCATATGATAGTTGGGAGGCATAAATTGAAAGGTGAATATTTAATGCAATACACAATGATTGAAACTGTAGACTCATGGACCTGGGTATATGAGTAGATTCAACTATGAGTTTTTCTAATCATATCAACCAATTGGCTAATGATACTTATAGAGATATAGGTTGTATAAAAAGATTTATAAAGTCTAGGAAATCAAACATGATGAAGTTGTTGTTTGTTAGTTACATTAGACCTAAACTTGAGTATAGAATAACAATATGGAAACCCTATAAGAAAACAAGCATGAGTAAACTGGAAAGAGTATAGTGGAAATATGCCAAGGGCATCCATAGATGTGAAAATTTAAGTTATTATGAAAGACTAAAATATCTTAACTTGTACAGTGTCTCTCTTACCGATTTATAAGAGGAGATCTTATTGAAGTATATAGGGCATTTAGAGACAACTATCTCTGGGAATGTTTGGGGTTATCAAAAAGTACTAGAGAATCATCAGAGAACCTATGTAGAAGATTCTATAGGAATGAGAAGTGTACTGATTGGTTCTCTGACAGACCAGCTGATGCATGGAACAGGCTATCAAACTATATTAAAGCAAGTACTAGTTCAGATATTTTTAAGAACAGCCTAGACACTTAGTATGGGAACAAGTGTTTTGGTATATTGGCAAGCTAGAAGGGCATTAATGCCAGTGCTTGAAATATTTGTATGTATGTATCAATACTTATTTTTTCCATGTGCTAAGTATGAAGCAGCTGACCTTCATACTGCTATCTAGGGACCTATAAGATGATAGAGAATTGCTTGAAGAAATGATAAATATAAGGAAGTCATTCAGGCTGGAATAACTCAGAGATGCATATTTGTACATAGTTTAAGATATGGAGTAGAGCTCATGGTTGATCATTTTATTAGTGCTAACAAAGATGTTATCATAGATATGCAAAGCAAATCAGTCTTCAGCTTGACCTGGCAATCTGGAACAGTAAGTACATGTAAGCCACATAAATGAGTTACAAAGTAAGAAGTGCATCGGGGGGGGCATGTTCAAGGTCACAGATGGAAAAAGAATACTTCTGACCTGACTTAAAAAAAGTGTTTTTTTTTTAATAACAGTGGTGGAGATGTAATGTAAACTGTAAAAAGAAAGTGTTTGGAATGTGATGAACAGAAACATTCTGTGCAATATAGGATGGATGAAAGTGGAGAAAGAAGGGTTAATGAGAGGGTCACTTGCAAAAGGACCAACTAGAACACCTCAGTGCATGCAATTCCTGACTGGCCTTCATCTAATAGCATGTTTCCATATCATGTCCCTCACAATAATTCTCTAGTTATAGCACTTTAATTCTTCAGAATTGATATTAAATATTTTATGTGTAATTAATGGTTTTATTCTCAGGTTACATATTTGTTTATATAATAGTAGCAATTTCCCTGTTACTAATTAATATGCCAATAAAACATAAAATGTGCTGCTTCAAGGACTGCAAGAAAATAATTAAGCTGTGGACTGACTAAACTGATGTCATTCTTAGGAAGGTATCACTCAACTGATCTGCATACTTGCTATACTAATTCCATTATATTCCAAGTACCTTATATCCAAAGTGTAATTTAAAACGTGATTGCATTTGTTATTTTATCTGAATAAAGTGTAATGCTATTAAACAAATTTCCTTGCCTTGTGAAAACTGCATTCAAGATAAGAAGGGATTCATAGTAATAACAAGGAATAAGATGAAAAGGCATGATATTGATTTCCTTGGATGTATAGGTTCTAACTGATTTTTCATTGTCATGAAAAATTATCATTTATTTAAATATCAGAATTATATAGCTGACTTAATGGAACTGAAATGGATTCTTAATTATGTTCTATAAATGCTCATTAACTGATGTATTACTAATGGATAGCAGTCACTGGTATTTAGTGTTTCTTGAGAAGAGATCAATAGTTTGCTTACTGAGACTAACACTGAACATTGTAAATTAAGCTGCCCAGCTTTGCTGGCACTAGACTCTGATGCAGAGAGCACTGCCAAACATCCTTTCACAAATCATGTCTTGCTGATGCCTTTGCCAACTACAGTCCTGCATTTCTAAAAAAAAAAAAAAAAAAAACATGTATTGTTATTATTTCCAAGCATATTTTTACAAAAATAATTCATTTGTAAAAGATTGAAGGTTTATATTTTGCTGTGAAAGCCTGCCTTAATACTTTTATTTTGGAAAACCTACTTAGCTAACTTTTAATAAACCATAGCTTTTTATGGCTTTTTAATTTTTGTGCATAACACACAATCACATATCGTAAGACTTCCTTCACATATATGTTTTATGCCACATCTTTAAAGCATCACTTTCAGCTCAAGTGCCAGGATCTGTATAGGTTTACTATTAGAATGTCGAAGCAAACTCCGTTGACTGTACTATTGTCGAACACGGAAGTTCAAAAACTGCAATATCGAAGACCAAAAACCAACCTAGGAACGGTTTTAACATGGGTCGAAATAGGTGTTCAGTTTTATTCCGAACTACAAACATCTCCCCTATCTCGACCCATGTTAAAACCCATTCCTAGGTTGGTTTTTGGTCTTCGATATTACCGTTCTCGAACTTCCGTGTTCGACAATAGTACAGTCGAAAGAGTATGCTTCGACATTCTAATAGTAAACCTATATATATATATATATATATATATATATATATATATAGGGTTCCCTAATATTGATCAAATTCAGCTTAAATTGACCTCTGTACTGTCAACACACTATCAAAGCCAACTTTAATATTTTGTTTTTTATTTTGGAAGACCTATTTAGCTACCTTTAATAAACCAAAGCCTTTTTATGATCTACTAAAGTTGTATGTATAGAGCTACTAAAGTTGATCAAAACATCTATAGAACAGCAGCATAAATTTTAACTAAAAACGGTTGACCATCCAAAAATCACTCCAGTGAACATGTTCCAAGACATAACCTCAGAGCATGGAAATTACAAACAGTATTCTTTGTGGGGGGACAGGCCCCCCAGCACCCTCATGTGAGGAACTGACCCTCACTTCACCCCCGATACATAAATATTTTAACTCAACTCCAAGACTGCACAATACTGGAGAAAAGGCATATTCCCTATCCTTGGTACTATGTTGATCTGCAAAAAAGTCAATTGGCTTTTTTGTTGACCAAAAACAATATGAGCAAAAGCTATCAACCTAAATACCTGTCAGCTAATTTAAGGGTTATTATATAGATAGATAGATAGATAGATAGATAGATAGATAGATATAATTAAAGATAGAGATAGAGCTATAGATATGGATATATCACTCAGTCTGCATGTGTGTGTGTGTGTGTGTGTGTGTGTGTGTGTGTGTGTGTGTGTGTGTGTGTGTGTGTGTGTGTGTGTTTCAGTTTGCTTGCACTTGTCCTTGTCTAGTGGGTTGCCTGTATGTGGCTTGATTAGGACCCATGCTGCTGTATAGCATGGGTTAGTAAAGCACACTGTACAGAACTTCTCCTTTTGAGCAGATAATAGTTATACATATTTCCACCTGATGAAGTCCCAGTGGGACTGTGCATGACTATGAATACCTGAATGGTGAAGCAAAGTAACCTGACTTTGTGCAGAGAAAACTGCTCCACATAGCTTTTGACTATAAATTCAAGAATGGTGTTTCAGTGATCACATACATAAAGTTACTATAGGTTTAACTTTGTTGTCTGTCAGGAGCAATATCTGCAGGAAAATAGCTGCTAGTCATCCATTCCCTTTGTCTATTGATTTTATAATGAAACATAAGAAAAAGCTATATAAGGTGTTAAACAAAAGTTATTATAAATGCATGCTGTAAATGGAAAATAACCCAGTAATCTTTCTAATCCATGTATAGTTTGTATTTATAATCCATTTTATTTTGTTTCTAGGCCACACACTGGCTAACATCTACTTTTGTTGTTGACTACTAAATACAACTTTGTCCTTTATTATATAAATACTAAATAAGCAAATGTTATTGGATTTAGTAGAAATGTACCAGACTCCATATCTAGCACCTTGTTCTCTAGACTTATCTTGCTGCTTGTGTGAATTTGTAAGTTTGTCAGTACTAAGATAGTATTTAATACCAATCACAGTATCAAACAACTTGTATCATTTTAAACAGGTGCTTTGCATTTTGCTTTGAAGTGACAATAACACTTTGACAGAAATATTTTCAGTGAATGATTGTAGCACTTAAGCTTCCACCATTACATAAACATAACCCACTAAATATTTATGTTTCACTTAATCTGACTAGTGTTTACTAATCATATCATATAAATCATAGGAGATTCATGCCAACTGATTCTTTTGACCATTTCCTCTTTGCCAGTACCCACCCTTAGACTGCTTCAATTTTTTTTTCAGGAAGGGCTGGTCCAGGCATGCCAGCGTTGAATTTGTGAATACCCACCCAATCATTCAGTTAATACTTGAATGAAGGTAATGTAGCACACTGCTGGACTTGCTATGGGAATATGTTCCAGAGTTGAAGAAGGGGCTGAATAACGAACCTCTATCATGACCATGTTTAATTTATTTGCTAACAGCAATTTAAATCCTTAGTTCTGGTGTTTGTGAGACTGTTTGATTTACAGAGATGCAAGAGATCCAGGACAAATGGGTCCTAATGACATGAAAGACAAGGCATAAATCCCTACTCAGAAGTCGACAAAAGACAGAATAAAGAGACAGTCTTTCTAGTCTTTCCTGGTAGGGTGGCCATGGTGGTGCAGCAGTTAGCGTTGCCACCTCACAGCAAGAGGTTCTCTGGTTCGATCCTCGGCTGGGGTGCCTTCTTTGCGGAGTCTGCATGTCCTCCCTGTGGTTGCGTGGGTTTCCTCCGGGTGCTCCGGTTTCCTCCCACATCTGAAAGACATGCTGTAGGTGGATTGGACACTCTAAATTGGCCCTAGGTGTGAGTGTGTGCATGTGTGTGCCTTCTGTGGAAGGTTGGGTGCCGGGCTGGCAACTCAACACTGTAAAAACTCCACTGCCAATCATGAGCAGACAGGTGATCCACTGTGGTGACCCCTAACCGGGAAAAGCCAAAAGAAGAAGAAGTTTCTAGTCTTTCCTGGTAGTTTAGTATGTTTCAGCCATTGTTATTCTAAATTAGGAACCTTTCCGGTCTTTCTAGTTGTTTGATATATTTACTAAGGTGCATCCCAAAGCAGGATTGTATTCAATAATCTGCCTTATCAATGCTGAATATAACAGGGCAATGACCTCTTATGATCTGAATAATACTCTGTAGCAATTAGCTGAGCTATATAGATGGGTTTTCTGACTGCTGTTTTTACAAGAAGATCAAAGGGAGAGAATTATCAACCCAATTTCGAAGGTCTTTAACAACATTCTCATTTTGGAGTGGGTTGCCGTCTAATTTATTTGCTGGAGGGGAGGGGGTTTACCAATTGAGACAATATTGCACTTTTTAAAATTTAATTTGAGCCCATTTTTAGTACACCAGGTATTTATAAATTCCTGCTGAAGGGTTATGGCATAAGACAGAGGCTTGGTAATGACTTCCAATTTACAGTCATCTGCAGAGTTGGGCAGCCAAAGGTCTTGACTTATAGTCTGGTGATCAGAAAAGTAAATGCTGAACAAAATTTGTCTCAGACAAAGTACCAGCTACCCACTGCATGTGAGTTCTGTTTTTATAGCCAGTTTGCTATCCTTCTTACTACATAAGGACCTATTTGTAATGCATTAAGCTTATTAACATTGCTAGCATGGGGTATGGTGTCTTAGTCCTTGGTGAGGTCAAGGTGCACTGAGTGGATAGCATGACCATTGCCAGCTGCTTTTCTTACCCTTTTGAAGAATTTAGTCATTTTCTTTACACAAGATCTACCCTTGAACAAAGCCAAAGTTCAGTAGGTTAGTCTTGATGAGACTTTTAATATTCTAATTTATTAGGTCAGTTAAAGGTCAAAATAGCAAATGCTGATATGAGCGAATGGACTTTTAGAGAAGAGCAAACATGCATGTGAATGTACGTTTTTCAATATGGAGTTTTTGTCTGCAGCCTTTTCTATGAGGTCACAGTTCAGACTCAGATATATACACACACACATATATATATATATATATATATATATATATATATATATATATATGGATCTTCTTCATATACTCAAATTGCCGTTTCATTGACTTGCAGACAATCAAGATCACATTGACAAAAACTTAAAATAAACAGCTCCTGGCACATTGTATTTTACCTCGGGGAATGTTAACACTTGGCCACCAACAATTAAAATAGAAATGGAAGCAAATTAAAACCACTGAAGTGGGTGGTTGCACACCCCACATCCCAACTAAATATACAAACTCTGCGATTGCACTACAGTGGAGAAAAGGGCAAAGTTCACCATGGTGGCCAAGTGGTTATTTTCCCAGAGGTAAAATACGATGTTCCGGGAGTTTGTTATTTTAAGTTTTCATCAATGTGGTCTTGATCATCTGCAAGTCAATAAAATGGTAATTCGAGTATATGAATTAGATCTATATGCATATGTGTGTGTGTGTGTGTGTGTGTGTGTGTGTGTGTGTGTGTGTGTGTGTGTGTGTGTATATATATATATATATATATATATATATATATATATATAGATAGATAGATAGATAAGTAGATAGATATAGATATATATATTTACATATATAATTAGCAGGGGGTGTAGGTGTAGCAAAAAAGTAGTTTTATATTTTGATAATTTTTATATTTGATCTAAAATGAGTGCTTTTCCTGTGTTCACTCTTATTAACATTCCAAGTCTGATGATGCACTCATGAGGTAGGTTATAATATGTTCACATGTTTGCTAATAAGACTTCTCAGGATGATGTGCTTGTAATTGCCTGAGTCAGTGCTGGGGCCACCCCTGTGAAAGTGGCATCACTATTTTGCCAAACTTCACAGACAGATCATAGTTTTTTTCTCTGCTAGTGCTTATTTAGGACTGTTTATTAAATAGGTAGGTATATAATCAGTCCCATGGACTAAGTATTTTTAATGTCGGAGTATACTTGCAATACATGCTTTTTAGTGATTCTTGGGGATCTGAGAGATTTAGGGATAGGTGGACTTTGGATTTTTTTCTCTCTCTCACAGAATTTGTTAGCTTGTACATTGGCAATAGCTACTAGATCAGAGCAGGTGGTACCACTTTAAATACATTCAGAACATCATTGGTTGTTATTTCTTGGTTTCCTGATGTAACTAAAGAAATATTAGTAGCTGTGCTTAGCTGGAAATACCAGCCTAAGTTCATGAGCAACTTAAGAACACATAATAATAATTTTCAAATGTTTTTGTTCATTTTCTAATGTTATCCTTGCTATGATGGTCTACAGTAAACTTTACAGAGTTTTTTCTTTTATTGTAGAGTTTAATGTGGTGGACCTCCAGGATGGTTTGTGTTTGAATTTCCATTATATTTAGATGTGATTGGGATTGCAAGCTATATACATTTATCTAAGAGGGCATAGAATTCCTTTGTGAAGCTACCTGCCATGGCAGTGTGTGGAGTGATTGCCTTATAAGTGAATTTAGAAACTTTATCATAGAATTTAATGAAATTAGTACATTTGAAATGCTTGAAGTCTGAGATGCAGGTTTCAGTGAGTTTAGAGAGTTTATAGTCTGACAATCAGTGAAGGGAATATCAGGGGAATAGTATACAAAGAAGCTATTTTTGTAAAGACCAGGTCAAGAATATTATGTCATTTAGAAAATTTATAACAGTCTAGTTCAGCATCAGCATCATCCCTTCTTTATGCTAACCCCTCTTCTGTTACATTCTATATCAGCTCTTTCTTGGCATCCAACAGCCCATTGATAAGGTGAAAGGAAAGTAAGCTAGAAGAGATGAATGGACATGAATATCAGCATTAGAGGAATTAAAAAAAGAACAGCACACACTGTTACTGTCGATTGATGTGAGAGCCTGTATGCACATTTATTTTGCTCATACGCTGTGTGGGGACATGATCTGTCACCATGTGCAATTACACAAGGCTGGAGATCAGTGATTAACAAGAGAATACTACATGCAGTTTCTGGTCTGTAGGAATAATGTAGGACAGAGGAAGACTAGTTATATATTGTGGATGTTTATATACAGGAGTCTGCAAGAGGGCCTCTCCTGAGCAAATATAGACTAACAGTAAAGGTCAAGAAGTGTATGCTCGTATCCTTTGGTAAGCATGATTCCTCTTAGGGACCCAGGAACCTATGCCTATAATGAACTGTCCTTTCACCACCACATATCCACTGTGTCAAGGATGTCCTTTTCCATCACACAGCTTATATTTAAAGCTATTGCATTCAAATGCAGGGATGTAATAGTTGCACTGTACTCTTTTCTAATTAGGCCAGTCATTGAGTATAAGTCCTTTTGATATATACCTGTTCAAACACTTGTTGCAACTGGAATGATCACAATACCTTTTCACTGGAAAAATCCACACCCTGTTTTGTAAAACCTATGTAGACCATCTGAAAGCCTTGTCCCTCTTTTCAATATCATGCAAGGTACTGAGAGGTGACCTGTGCCTCACATATATCACACTATTCTGTCAGATCTATTACATATATAAATCCAATAGTATAATAAATATATAGTCAATGGATCTCAATCTCTTTTTCAAAATAAATAGAAAGTGTTGGATGGATAAGTTTATATCTCAGAGAATACCATTTCTGTGGAACCATCTTCCATTTCTCACAAAGCATAGTCCATCTGTTACTCTATCCAATCATGATTTGAACAAATGGATGAGTAACTAGAAATTCACCCCTGGTTTAGCACCCGTACCCCTCACACATAGGGGAAACATGTAAATGACCCACAGTATCCATGTTAGTCTTATCTCTGGCTTCTTTGTAAGCAACACATAAGGGTTAAAAGTACAATGGGAATGTAAGACTAGGCTTCTTAGGATCCTATGGATCAACAGCCAAGTAAGACCCTATGAACATATATGTGTATATTTGTGTGTGTGTGTGTGTGTGTGTGTGTGTATGTATGGTGTGTGTAGTTTACCTGCTAGGAAAGAAAATAAACAAGGTGATGCATGCTGCATAAGTGTAAGCACTTTACTGTATGCTGCATTGTTATAGTCACTATGAAGGTAGCATTTTACAATGAAATGAATGTGCATTTGTCGGACATTAATATTAGTTGTAATCAGTCTAGCAGCTTAGAAGAAATATATTAAGCATTTAGCAAATTAAAAAGGGAAAGTATGAAGTAATATTACTTATTTTTATTTATTTGTTAATTGTGTAGGTCGCCTGGTCCATTTACCATCTTCAGCCACAAACCAGACACAAAGGTAGATGTTTAAAGTTACAATGCATTTCACTGGCATATTCTCGTACACTAACTGGACAGTATCAGATTTAATAATGAAATAAAAGGAATACATTAAACAAAGGCTATAGACATATGTACATAGCATGATTACCTTAACAGTGACCAGGATTTTAACGAAGTATTTCTTTACATTTAATCATTGATTGTACAGGGCAAAGAGTTAGTAGCTTTTTAATAGATACTGCTCACAATGTACATCTCTCCATCATTCCAATCCCCCCTGAAAGTAATGTGGTATGTTGATCAAAGAGCACACAGAGTTCTTTCCCAGAGTAAGTGATTATATTGGTAGAACTGAAAACTAGGTTTATTATTGCCAGGGAAAGTAAGCAGTATAAACTGGCAAACAAAAGTATGCATCACTCTATTCTGTTGGCAATAGATTAATACAGGGATATCCTTATTCTTTGACATATTTGGTTAATGAATTATTATCTGCTACACTGGACATCTGGTTTTTGAAACATTCTGCTTATACTAGTAAGCTTCTGGTATCATTGACTAGATCCACCTCACACCTCTTGAGTAGCTATTTTTTAGAGCTTATAAATGATGGAATAACCAATAATTGCATGTTAAAGGTATAGCTGGCATGGTCATTTCAAGAGGGTTTTAAATGTGTGGTCTGATAATCATATTTTTGATCCACTTAACATTGAACAATTAAGTAAATGTGATAAAAGCAATTATGTGGTAATGTTCAGTTATCCCACCCATCAAAAACCATTTCAGAATGGTAGGTTTTAAGTTATATTTGGAAAACAACCAGAAAAGTAGTGTGGTAAGGAGGAAAACACACCTGGAAGATGATGTAATATATTAGTGGTGGCATGATGTGGGATGCCCCTTTTGGCCCTTTGGAAAATAGCAGAACCTCTAACAGTCTCTGTGAGTCTGAGCCCAAAATGTTGGCAGGGCAATCGGTGCAACCTACTCCTTCGAGTAAAAGGGACCTAAGTTGTGAGGGGACAAATGGACTAACAGCAAGATTTTATAAATTGTCCTGTAATGAACAGGAAGACAGTGCAGACTCTGCAGAAGAGATGTAATATTCTTATAATGAGCCAAGCCTGTTACTAGCATCCAGTAGAAGTGGTGCCATGGTGGCTAGTACTGGCAACATGCAGATTGCTGCAGGACACTGGTGATTTATACTTTTATCTTGTATTAAAGTGTGCTGAGCTCAAATGTGCAAAATAAGACCTATATACATGCTCACAAAATGACATACAGCTGAAATGCCATTGGAAAAAGAGGGCATACCAGTATGCAAATAGTCACGGTTTATTGCTGTATTTGAAGGGAAAAAAATGCATATGAATGTGCACGTAACTGAAAAATGTCTAAACACATACAATTTTGGGGTTACAGATATCAAGAATACTTGCTGAAGCAAGCAGCAACATACCTATACCTGTTATGATATGCAGTTCCCACCAGTATGAGTGAGATATTGTCTAGCACCAATGAGGAATGTTACTGTCTGTGGATTATGTACAATAATTTCTCTGATGATGAGATTACTGATTGCTTTAGAGTTGATTATAACATTGTAATGGGCTTGGCTGACATGTTATTCATACATAGAATTTATGGCCTTCTCATACCTGTACAAACCAGAAATATGTATAGCTCTTCCCTTGCAAGGTAAAGGGAACTCTCAGAACAGGATATTACAAAGGCTTTTTCCTTTAGAATACCCCACAGGTTCCTCAATGTAATATTTCTTTGTGTGCAGGACCATCTGAGTCTCCATACCATACTTGATGCTGCAGATTGTGCACATTAAGAAATAAAGGCCACACTTGGCCTGTTGTCACATAGGTAAACAAGAAGGGTTTCCATTTTGTGAAATGCATGTAGTCTGTAGTTTGCATGAGATCATGACCAGCATTTCCTTGAGTGTCCTCACAGTATCCATGTTGTTTGCATTATTCACATATATGGCACACCTATCATCTACAAAAGTTCCACAGGCCATCTAGGTGTTAAATACAAGTACTGTCTCTAACATTAAGGTATACAGATACATTTATTGTGTGTGCAAACATAGCAACTTTCCCAAGATTTGGTATACAGTGTTACTAGTGATGATGGATGTCATTGGGGTCCTGACATAAGATGTCCGTACAGAATGCCCAACCCCTATTTTAACACGAATGTAACAATGTACACACAGAAACCCATAATATTGTAGAATATATATTTGTTCTCTTCCCTTCTGGCTTCTAATTCTTTGATGGCTATTCCAGAATGACAATGCCACAATGTAAATGATGTTTTTAACATGGTGTATGCTTCAAACAAAACACAGGCAGGGCAATAAGGAAGGAGATACTTGTACCATTAGACCATCTTTCTGTGCAGTAAATGTCAAAACATGTGAAGCAAACTGTGGCTCAACAATGAACTGACCAGCACATCCTGATATTAACACTGCATGCATCAAGTTTGACCTATGTGACAATGCAGTGTCCACGTATATGCATTGTGGCCCAAATATCTGGATCAGACATTGCTGCATCACCTGTGTTGCCATGTACTATACCAATCACTGTCTGGCAGGTGGATGTGCAGCTGTAGCTGTCATCATCTGAAAAGAGTGTGGTGGCACAACTGCAACTGCCAGGCAGGATGGAAGAGATTACAGTTGTATTAATGTGCAGGAATGGCTAGGGATACAATAAAACATGTTTGCCTAAACACTTTAGTGGATGGGACATATCATATATGGCAGCATAAGAGGATTAGGGATGATAGTATTCAGAGCATTGAAATTTCCTCCTGCAAGGGGGTGAGGGTATCTCTCTGTGATCATCACATGTGACCATTATGATGGCTTGTTGCACAAGGACAGTTATACTCTGTACCTGTGGGATCATGATCCTGATGAAGTCCACTCATGAAGTGTCTTAGCATCCCAAGACACTGGAGTGCTGAGCGTTGCACATTTTCAGACACATATGAGTACTGTGTAGCCCACAGTGGTTCTCATTCACTGCCATCACTGATACCTTCCTACCATTACATTAGATAGTAGTACCACTGCAGGCATTGATAATGGAACTGGAAGGCCTCCTCACAGAGGTGGAAATCCAAGTGGAATGTGTCACCACAGATTTCATAAGAACAATGAGGAATTTATCACTGGATTCCATGTTAGCTCAGATGTTACACAGCACAGATATCATCTTGTGCAGGCCTGGGTTGCATCAGACTGAGCCCGATTGATACTGTGACAACACTTATGATTGATTCTTAGTATTTTATACATGTTGGGGAGCAAGTGACATATGGCATGACATTAGTAACCCTGCAAGGCTGCAAAATGGTGGGTATATCTATATCAGATGAAGAATGCTTATCTAATGCCATAGTCACTAGGGTACATCACTGGTGATAGAATCCAGAGGGTACCTGATGAGCAATCACAGTGTGCAACCTGTAAAACATCTATGGGTCATGGGAATATAGGTGAAGGCTGCCAGCCTAGCCAGATATAATTTTGTAGATAATTCCGTCATTTATAAATATTAATATAAGCCACATGCTTGTGCTCTTAAATGGAAGAAAATGCTGTTAAATGTGGAACTGCAAAAATGTAATAACAGTGCACCCTGCTGTAGGAAGGCTGAAAAGTCAAGCACTGAGTAATTGTTTGATGTCAAAACTCGGAGCCGAGATGTCTAAATGAAGGAATTCTTCCTATTGTTTTGAGGCCAGAGTTAATGTCTAGAATTTACATGTATAATTTATTTTATTGCTCTGGCTTTCTGACCATTTGCAGGATTAAAAGGGCTATTAACCTCTGAGTTTCTGTTAGCCTGGGAAAACAGAAAATTGTTAAGAATGATGTAATGTGAAGCAGCACTGTGTTATCAATTTAAAGAGAGAGAATCAGAGAGGATTTGGCATTTGTCTTGAGAACATCTAACTCACCTGTATCTGCCTGTGTTCTGTATGTAAGTAGGAGCTTAAACTTCAGTGTCTCTTTCAGAAATAGCTAGGAAATAGGAAAATTAAACAGTTGTTTTCTGTATTGATGTCAGAACTATTCTACTGTATTATTTTATGCATTTGCCTGTGTCTGAACTCTTGACTAGCACTGTGTAGTAAGAAGTATTGTCTTGTGTTTTTATTTATTATTAAATATTTGTAAACCTTTCAACTGTGGCTGTTTTGTGTAGAGATAATTTAAGCTCTAGAGTTCATTGCATGTATATAGTGATACTGTCCAGGTCACTCCAAATAAGCCTTGACTGTTCAGTTACACTTACCATGTGGATAATAATATAGCACAGTAGAAGTGGGCACACTTTGATAAGGGCCCTTTTAGTAGCTGATAAATATTAGTAGGTAGTGGCAGCTGATACTACCTTTTAGACTGGGCAGAAAGGGGGCACAGCTGGAAAATCAGTGCCAGCCTTCCTCAGGAGTGTCTGTGTGTTTGCATATAACTCATATTTCAAAGTGTGTGTGTGAGCTACTTGGGCAGGGACATAAGTCACTGGTTGGACAGAAAGGGTGCTGGAGGTTTTAGTTTGCCCACTAGGGTGAGATCTGGCCCCTATAGCTATGCCAGTGGAGAGTCTTATTGAGGATCTGGAGAGAAAGGGAGAAACTAGCCCCAGACCGACTGTGATCTGTGTGTGCTCTTAAGGGAAATTGTACTTTACTGTGTGTATATTTGGTATCCTCCCCTATGTGGACACCCCTCACTGGTGTTAGTGGTGAGGATTAAGGCTCCTTGAATCCTGGGCCAGTGCATGAGTGTCACATATTAATTGTTTGGCAGTGGTGGGATATTCATACCACATATTAATTGGTTGGCAAGTACTAATTGGCTTGTAGTGGTGTGGATAGTGAATTCCTGTAGCTTGTGTAAAGTGATCACTGAAGATGTTTTTGTACTCTAAATCAGCCACACAGTGAATACTCAGAGTTCAGATCACAATTGTTTTATTTCTTTTGTTAGCCTAGTTAGTCAAGGATAGCATACAAGCATGTCAGCAGAGACGTATGGAATGCTGACAAAGAGCCAGTTTGCTGAAATGTGCCAGGCTTCTGCTTGCCTACCCTCATGGCTGACCTCTTGGCTGCCATTCATTAAATCTTTTCTTTGTCATTGTGCAGCATGTTGTTAACATGCTTACAACCAGGGAACTCGAAAACCACTGAAACGAACCAAACCACGTCTTGTAGTAGTAGAAAATAATTTAATTAAGCAAATGAGCATACAATCAACCAGTTTCCATCCCTTCAAATACTAGGACTACATCAGATAAAATAATAAAGTAAAAACACATTTAAATAGTATTTACTTCTAAACATGTGAATAGTATAAGACATCCTATTGGTTGAATTACTGACCCCTTATATATGCTTGCAACACCAATGTAATAGGTGACTGATGTTCCCCACTGCATTTTTAGAAAAGAATGAGTGCCTGCAATAGCTGGTCCCATAAAGACCGGTCATCATCCCCCTGTCTATAACAGGTGCTTTCCATAGGTTCATAGGTAGATACTAGGCTATCTGCCCTAGGGCATTTATAAGCCTAGTCCAAGTGTATTTGGCTTTTGCATCCCTATTAGATTAGCCTACTGTGTCTCTGTATAGTAGGTCACAGAAGGTAGCCCTTTAAGATTAGTTTACTGTACCTCTGTCGAGCAGGGACACAGAAGAGATCCCAGGGGTGAATTTGCGATTTTCCATCCATGCGTCCAGATTTCGCTTGAAAAGGGTCAGCAAGAGGCTATGTCTAACATGAATTGGTATTCTATTCCAGAGTGAGGGAAGCCTCTGGGAAATGAATCTGTCCCTCCAGCATGCCCTGTTTATTTTTGTGCTGATGTTTAAGTCCCTGGAGCGATAACTCTAAGGGATTTGGATTTTTTGAGGTGGAGCATGTCCATTAATTCTGGGTTAGACATGGCTTTGTACGTCAGGCATAGATCGCCTCTGAGTAGGCGGTAAGCAACTGAGTAGAGCTGGAGTTTCTTTAGTCGAGCTGCATAGGACATCTGTTTGTAGCCCATGATCCTCTTGGTGAGGTACTTTTGGGGTCTCTCCAGTTGCTGCAGGTGTTGGGTAAGGTACATACCAAAAGGGGCATTGTATTCAATTATGGGCCTGATGAGTGACGAGTAGAGGGGCACAAAGACCTCTCTTGATCTAGATGCGAACCCTTTCATGATAAGGTGGGCTATATAGAAGGTCTTTCTAACCACTTTGGCAATGTGATTATCAAAGGAGAGATTACTATCTATGTTGGTCCCCAAATCTCTAATTACTTCTTCCGTACTTAATGGATTACCACCTATGTGGTAATTTGTGGGCACTTTGTTTTTCCCATAGGGGATGACTATGCACTTTTTAGCATTTAGCTTGAGGCCGTGGTTGTAGCACCAAGCATCCGTCTCCCTGAGACCCTTTTGGAGGATGCTTGTGTCAGCTGGAGAGTCGATTATAGCTCCCAGTTTGCAGTCATCTGCGAACTTTGTCAGCCATAGTCCCCCCATGTTAGCCTGAACCTCAGAGAAGGATATACCGAATAAGAGAGGTCCCAGAACTGAGCCTTGTGGGATGCCACTTGTAACTGGTTTGGATTCAGACGTGGCACCTGCGATTCTGACCATGTGGGTTCTATCCCTGAGCCAGTTTGCAACCCATCTTGTGATATAGGGGTTGATATTTAAGCTGGTAAGCTTATTTATGATGCCTGAGTGGAGTATTGTGTCGAAGGCTTTTGCGAGGTCCAGGTAGGCTGTGTGGACTACCTTGCCCTCATCTATGGCTTTGGTAACTGTTTGAAAGAAATCAACTAGGTTTAAGAGGCAAGATCTGCCCTTAACAAAGCTGAATTGGGTAGGGTGCAGTGTCTGGAGGCTCCCAATGTCTTTGTTTATGAGTTCCATGATAATACGCTCCATAGCTTTACAGACCAGACTAGTCAGGCTTATGGGGCGATAGTTCCTGGGGTCCGTTGTGGCGCCACCTTTGTGGAGTGGGACCACTGTAGCTGTACGCCATTCTTTGGGTACATATCCTGTAGTAAGCCTATGTTTGAACAGTGACTTAATGTGAGGGTTCAGTTCTTCTTGGAGCTCATGTAAGACACAGCCTAGGACACCACCCAGTCCCATAGATGCTGTTTTTTTTGCTTTGGAGAGGGCAGCTTTCACCTGTGCATCTGTGATGTCAGGGAAGTTACATTCAGTTGGGATAGGCATTTGCTCCTTTGAGGGGGAAAGGGGGGAGAAGTTAGCACTGAATCTGTCTGCCAGGATGTTGGCTATGTCTGTAGGTTTGGTATATTTTGTACCTTTATGCAACAATTCAGAGCATATCTGGAAGTTTCCACCCATATTCCTGACATAACTAAAGAAGGCCTTGTGATTATCTTTAGTGTCTAGGGTAATTTTTCTTTCGAAACTGGCCTTTGATGATTTTTTGAGAGATCGTAGTTTCTTGCTAATACTGATCAGAGATGCCTTCCCTTTTTGGGATTTTGCTCTGTCATGTAGTAGCTTCCTCCTTCTGTTGTATAGCTTATTTATGGCCGGGGTCCACCAGACAGGTCTCCTGTTTTTGGAGGAGTGAGTCTTGGTTTTATTTGGGATAGCACGATCCATGCATTCCTGCAGGTGCTCATAGAATGCAATTGTAAAGGATTCTGTGGATTGGGCTCTATTATCCTCTGGCAAGGGGGCTTTGAAGGATTCCACCTCAGTCTTGAGAAGTGTGAAGTTAGCTTTTGAGAAATTCTTTACAGTGATTTCCTTGGCTGGGGGTGGAGATGGGATATGGATGTCCAGGGAAATTAGTTTATGGTCTGATCTTACCAATGAGGGCTTTACCTCTGGTGTGGAACATAGAGTCCCCATGTTGGTGATGATCAGGAACAATATGTTGTTCCCTCTTGTGGGAGTGGTGACCAGTTGTTCCATCACATTAGAGTTTATAAATTCAAGGAACCGTTGGGCGAGGGTGTTTGGGCTTGAGTAGTTTTCCCAGTCAATGTTTGGGTAGTTGAAGTCACCCAATAACATAGTGTTTGGAGAGACCTTCATATTCTCCAGTGTTCTCAGGAATGCTAAGTGGGGTTCCTGTGAAAGGGAAGGTGATCTGTAGCAGGCTACAAACTGAAAGGCAGTTTTGCCCGTTGTTAGTTGCACATGGATGGTTTCCGATGCTTAGTGCAGTGCCACTAACCTGGAGGTGTAGGTATCTTTGATAAATATAGATACCCCCCCTCCTTTTGTGCTTCGGTCCGAGTTTTGGGGCTGAAAAGCATGGTATGAGTTATAACCTGGCAGTGCTGGGGTGCTCTCAGGAGCCTTGAACCAGGTTTCTGTTACTGCACAGACATCGATTTTCTCCATACTGAGGAGAGCCTCGAGTGTGTGCATCTTGAGGTTTAGACTTCTGGCATTGAGTAGCATTACCTTTAGTTTTTTTATCCTTGGGTTGTCTATGGAGGTGGGTTTGTCCTTTGAGCCTTGCCTAAAAAAGGCACTATGGGGGTGGCAAGAGCCTTGGCCAGTATACGAAAGCCTAAGGGTGACAGGTGCAAGCCGTCCCTAGCAAAGCAACGTGGCTTGTCGAGCATGTCATCCCAGGCTGACAGACACTGGATCCCCTTTGAATGACACCAATACTTTAGCCAATTGTTGAGACTGCTCATTTTGTCTTTATACTGTGGCATCATTATTGGTGAGGGCAAGATGCTACTCAAGGTCAGGGTCATACCAGCCTGGGCTACATGATCAGAGAGCTCCTCTATGTCTCTTTTCATGTAGTCCAGGGAGGTATGTCTCAGGTCATTCACACCAGCATGGACAATGATGGAGTCATATTTGTACTTGCATTGGAGTGACCTGAGTGCTTGCATTATGTGGCGGATCCTGGCACCCGACAGGCAGCTTACAGTGACCTTCTCCTTGTTCAGTCTGGTGAGTGGGACGTCAGTGTGCCAGACATTAGAGTCCCCTATAACGAGTGTATTTGGTGTGTTATTTAGCCTTAAGGGCTGTGACTGTGAGGCACACTGACTTTGTGAGATATGTGATTCGTGGGTATTGTTGAGGGGTGGCTGTTGCTTGGATATCTGCTTTGGAGGTCTTTGCTGCTTAGGCAGATTTTTATTTAGAGCCTCCGAGTATGTTTTTGTGTGTTTATGCATTGGGTATGCAGATGCAATAGGTCTATGTGAGACTAGATCTGTGGTGCGGATGGTTACCTTTTCCTCCTGACTGACTCTGCCAGTCTTGGGTTGAGAGAGCTCTGCCTCCAGTTTGGCTGTGTAACTGCATCTCTCACATGTATTACAGTTTGTTGGAGGGAGGAGAGGGTTGTCTGTGTACATAAGGCAATTGTAACATTACCTCAAAATTCCCAGATTCACCAGCTGGACTGGAGAGTAACCCTGAAACTGACCCTTAGACATACCAGATTAGTATAGGGAACTGTTTTTTCACTGATCATATTAGTAAAGGGAACTGATTTTTCACTTGATCAGGAAGGGCCAATCAGGAGCCTAGTACTTATGAGAAGTCTAGGAGGGTGTAGTGCTTTAGTTAGTTAGTGTTTCCTTATAAGAACTGAGCAAGTGCAGGGCTTTAGAAAGAGAATAGAGTGCTTACTTTGAGAGTTTGAACAGTTCTAAGGGAAAAAATGAAGAGCAGACTTTGTGGAGCGTGTCTTAATTTCCTGTAGCAGAACTGTGCATGCAGACTTCATCCTGACTAAACCATATACTTAACCTGTGTGTTACTATAGGAACATTAGATACCAAGCTATGTATGATGACACCAGACTTAAGTTGGGACTGTACAGTGCAAAGGATAGCTGTGAGTAGGCACACAATGGCTGTATGAACAAACACAGGTTACCACACAGATCGTACAGGCTGCAACATAGATTACACAGGCTACCATACAGATTACACAGGCTACATTGTCATACAGTAATTGAGAGCTACCGTGTTGCCAGTACAGAATACAAATAAGAAACACTAAAGGTACCCCTCTGTAAACAGCTAGCATTTTATAAAGTTGAAATTAATTGTAAGGATCCAAGACAGAAAGAGTTTATCAACCACTTTCAAAGTACAGTGTAGTTTCTCACATTTGCCCACATGTCCAAGAAGTCCTGCTATGCCACTTAATACTGCTCTGCAGATATTCAGTGTAGTTTCCAAACTCTGTGTCCTAGCATACAAATTGGTGAGATGAATAGAAAACAGCATCATTTTATTTCAGTGATACATAGACAAAAAGATAAGGTGATATGAATGTTTATGAATGAGTTTATTTTGCTCCTCAGCATCTGTGACATAGATCACAGGTTGCTGCCTATACTTACCCTGCTGTTTCCCAGGTGGGATCACAGTCATGGACAGCATAGCACTGTGCTGCACTTACACATAGACAGCTGGCACCTGCTAGATATCTAAAAATAGAAACCAGATTTAATTAATGATCATAACATTTTTGTATTTTATTCTTTTAAATATCCATTTGCGTGGTGCAGTGCAGAAAGCAGCAATGCCAAGCTGCTCTTCCACATAGCTGATACCTGCCAGAAATCTAAAAATAGAAACCGGATGTAACTATTTATTTCTGGTTATGTTTAAGCCCATTTGCATGGCGAAGTGCAGTGCTTAGTAGTATATGGGATGGTATACTAGTTTATATACTATCCAAGTAGCTAAATGTGTAGAGTGACAGCCTAAAGCTTCGTAGGTCCTGGGTTTGAGTCCCTAGCAGGCATATTTGTTTAATGTAATGTAAAATTTTGTTTAATTTAGAAATATAACTTTTACATTTGGAAGAGCTGCTAAGCACTGCTTAAATGTGATTACTGGCTACTAATGTTTGAGCATTGCTAAGCTTTGCTAAAACCATGGTTGTGTGACTTTTTGTGATGCTCAGTTCCACTTAACAGGTTTGCGTGACACTAAGCAACTTGGCACTTTTTTAAATGTTGCTGAATGATGTGTAAGGGCAGGAAAACAGCCTATATTAAGGACAACAGGTGGGAGTTCTGCAACAGCTGTTGGAGTCTTTCTGTCAGTATGCCATGCAATGTTGGTTAGGGTGCGCACTTTTGAGCACAGAGATGGGGTGTGCAGGAGTCCAGGGTTTTTGCTGGGCTCCTGATATGCAATTATGAACCCAGCCTGCTGTAGACTGATTACCAGGTCTCAGAATGTAAGGCAGAGGCCTGGGATAAGATGGCCAGGGAAGTTACCAGTGTTACTTGTATCCCCTGCACTGGTGAGCAGTGTCATCACCACTATGATGACATGAAGTGTAGAAAGAGGGAAACTTTAGACACCTGGGTCCAAGAGACCAGGGATGGGCATGCCCCAGATATATGTAAGTATTTCTTCTACTTTTTTACTAAAATGCAAGCTGAATCTCTGCAAAACCAGTATGCGTAATGGTGTGCTTCTCTCTCAACAGCTGCAGCTGAGAGGGCTCACAACATGCAGTCCCATGTTGGGCACCTGGCCAGGTTGCGCAGTGAGTGTGGTAAGTACTGATATATTACGCTAACTGTAGTGCAATAAACAATAAACAGTAAAACCTGTACTGCCATAAAGAATAAACAAAAATTATAGCACAATGAAGAATAAAGAATACAAACTGTACTGCAATAAATGGACAATTAGAACTGTAGTGCAATAAATGAAAAATAAAAACTGTAGTGCAATAAACAATAATGAATATCAATAACAGTAAGCAAAAAGGTATAAACTAGGATTGTGGTCTGATAACATAATTGCAGTAGAGTTGTATGCATTGCATGTCTATGGTAAGGTTGCTACAGTCAACTGTAAAATTGTAATAACTGCAGAACGCACAAGTAATGGACTGAGAAATGTGTTGCACAACTCATATTATAATCCAAGACTGTCCCCAGTCCAGTGTCAGTCACATAATGGTCTCATTTCCTCCCACTCCAGGAACAACAGGTATAAGGGTGAATTTGCCCACTTTATGGGCAGATATCATGCGTAGACTTCACAGATAATTAACACCAATATCATTAAAGTGTTATGCAGGATTATGGTGTCCTAACTAAATCTGTCTTAATATTTGCAGTAGTGCTTTATTCATTGCATGTCTGTTCTATGTTGCTGCAATCAATTGTTACATTATTTGCAGAAGTCCTCCTGCAGTCACAGCTTTTGGGTTCTACTCCCTTGCCTGCCAAATAAGTCATGATGACTGTCTAGTCTACTTAATGTACACAAACAACCCCCTAAACTGTCATGATTTTTCATATTGTAATTACAATTCCCTAATCTGTCTAGTCCATGATTACCAAATAAATGATTACCTGTAATGCAATGTATTTTCATATCCATGTACAGAACACCTTGGTAGTTATGTATGTGCATATTATGGGAAACTGTTTTGTGTAGCAGTTGTGTACCTGCATTTGTTAGTGCTTGGCCCATATTGTCCCATGCTAACAGCTTCAGAGATATTTACATGCTACATCAGCTATAGAAGAATTGTAGTCACTGTACTCACAAGTGACGCTGCACACCTGTAGAAGTATGTATTACCAGTCTTTTTAGGGATATCATCTGCAATGTTACTAAGGGTATGTTTTTCTCTTTCTCCCCACTCCTTATCTTCTTTAATTTATTATTGTTATTTATTATTATTATTATGATTTAATATTAACAAACTAACAGTTTTGTTGGCCTTATGGATTATTTCATACTGGTTAGCTGTTAACATACTTACTGTTATGTTACTTAATGCTGTGTTACACATAATATACCTTAATATGTATTTGGATTAATCAATATTATATTCCATTCTGTTAACACTAACATTGGTTTGGTTATTACTAACTTTAACTTATTGTTATAACTACTTTACTACAGTGCATCAAGGTCATCCAGTTCCTTGTGATCCACTTACCTTGCCTTCTCCGGCTGTGGCACCGGGTCCCAGCACATCTGGAAACCAGCCTGATGGTACCCCTTCTGTTGCCTCTGCACTACCTGCAGAATTGGGTAAAACATCCCCACAGGATGGGGACAGGCCCCCCCCCCTCTGGAAGCAGTGATGGAGAGTAAGTTGTCACCCATGATGAACTGCCGGGTTTGGTGCACGGGATCATCTTCAAAGGATTTGGAAGACACCTGTACTGGATGAAGATGCCTTGCAAACAGTACATTTTGCCAAACACAATCCTGGCTTCAAATCCAGTGGTGTGTAGCATTTAAATTACATTATTGTGAAGCCAGAAATTCATGACTGAGTCATGCACTCTTTATCCATACAATGCATTTAAAATGAAATATCTGCTTTTCAGTGATGGAAGTCACAGGCCTGCAAATAGGAACAAACTTCATATATCCCTGTAGCAAAACTATAAGTGCGTCAATTGTCAGGTCATGCTTTAATATGCATTCGCAGAGGATTTTAACTCAGATAATGCAAATGAGGCTTGCTAGTGCAGCACACAATCCTTTCATACTTTCATACTCACCGTGCAGATTAGCACAGCTGCACATCTAACATACACATATGAAGCCCCTGCCTGTAAAAAGGACTGCCGGCATACACATTCCAAATTAGTACCAGACTGTAACACATGGCCTGACAGTTGCCCAAATGATGGACATAATGTTATGCTTATCCCCTATGCTCCTTAAGGACACAACAAACATGTTACCTAGTACTATGTTAGTGATATCATTGCCTAACATACTTACCTTAAACACATGCCATAATTGGAGTGGAATGCGTACCCTCACTCTGTCTCTTCCTCTACAACAAGGCTGACACAGTTCCCACAATTACTCTTATAGCTTGTTGTCTTCCAAAGAGTTCACGCTCTCTGCCTATGCCTATTACCTACAGCAGCAGCATACACATCTCTATGTAAAAGTACCTGTCACAGACCTACCGTCTGCAATGACGTAGTCTCCTCACTCCAGTAATGTCCAGCACAACATATCAAAAAGGGCTTGTAATCTACATTAAGACCCTTATATCTTGCACAGTGATTGCATGTCATTGGCTGATGATAGCGCAAATCAGCTGTGTTGGCTACAGTTAGCATTTACGAACCACAGATTGGTTAAGAGGTAATCACCTGCTAATGAGAAGCATGTTAAGAAAGGCAAACAGCTGGCTATGGGGAACCATTCTATATGAGACTTTCTTCACACAGCACATGCATTTGCAAAAACCTAAATATCACCACATATCAACAGAGGAGTTTTGTACTATATTAGGTATGTAATCTTTTTGTTTATAACAGGATGCAGATGTGTGAATATACTTATAGGGAATAGTGATTACAGCATTAAGCCTTTCTTAGAACTGTGATAATGACATGTCATTGATCTCCAGATATGTTACACCTACACAGGACATACAATGCATCAAGGGTAGAATGTTTTTTGTCAATGTGGCACATTGGTCTCGTGGGACTGTCCCTTTATAGTGGTTGTAATAGCACACTGGTATTTGTTTGGCACTGTTTTTTGACATATTATCAGAGGAGTTGGCCCTACGGGCAGTGTTGGTTGTATAATCATACTGCAGTATCTGTCATGGCACACACAAGAATAGCTGACTATTGCTAGTATCTTAGTTGTATCCACATGCTTAGTATGCTTGTACACTGTGGAATATGACATGTGTGATCAAACAGTGGATACTGCCAGTGATTCTGTTCTTACTGTATCTCTACATAGTGTACTTCCATGTATGTAATCCTGACATGTGTTCCCATTTTGTTGTCTTTCAGGAAACGTATCCAAGAAGCTGAGCACATTTCATGGATGCAGAGAATGATATTATACTGGAAGGCCTCCAGCAACACCATGAACTCCTACTGTCCAGGGGGAGGCAAAACAGGGAACAGCGGTCAGCATTGAGAGCTGACCTTGTCCCTGACATGAATGCTACGGATCATCAGAGCAGGGCATATGAGCAGGTTTGACACTGCGCAACAGACATGATCAATGCTGCATGCAGAAGAGCAGCAGATGTAGCCAGGCATCATGGTGTCACTGGTGGAGGACCTGCATCAGAACAACTGCTCTCAGCCACTGAGGAATTTCTGGTGAACCTAGGCACATACAACACCTCCCAGGCATCTATGCCACCGTACATTGTGGATGTGGGTGCCACAGTTCCCACAGCAGAGGAGCATGCAGGTGAGCTTTGTTTGATCAGCATTGCAATACTGTAGCATTCAGTGTGTCAGGGTGTACATACTTTTACATGGGTGTCAGTTCATTGTTCTTTGGGGGGGGGTTAACTGCAGTCTGACTCTCATTCTCAGATGTTGACCAATATAACAGTTAACACAGTAGCTACTGTAAGTGTGAGATCTATGAACGTATTACCTTATTGTGGTGAAACGTTGTGGTACTGACATTTCCTGTCCCTCAAATTTTCACAGTCAGATATCGGACAAGTCCATGGTCCTGCCCTTGGTAACCATGACACTGTTTTGTTATAGATGTAGGTATACAGCAGTGTAATCCCCAAAGTGTCATCACAGACCTGCTGCCTGGAATGTTGTACTGTTGACATGGTTGCCAACTGCACAGATATTTTCTGACAGTACACACATTAGAGTCATACCTATGCCTTGTAGGTGCGACCACACTGATAGATGTGACAGTATTGTCAGGACATTAGAAATTGCTGTATGTGTCAACTGTGCAGAGTCTTTACAAATGTCAACAGTCTACCTCATTGTTGCTGATGGGATTGCTGTGTAAAGAGCTTTTATTTATAAGTAACTACAGCTGTTTGTGGGAAAAGTAATGTCCTCTTGTCCTACTATATGAGGTTGGGTCTTAAACAGGTCTGTAATAGTGACAACAGTGTATAGAGATTTACATATATTGCAGCATAGTACTACAGAGCATAATAGTGCAGTTGTTAATGTACTGCTTTTTCCTTAGTTATTGTAGGTGACTGGGGGGGGGTTGTTCTCTATTCCCCACACAACCTGATGTCAGTGTCTCTATAGACTCTGATGATGATGGTGGACACAGTGAGGTACAGGTGGGGTTTCAGGGGTGAATCTTTTCCAGAGATTGCCTACTTCCCTTTCTGACTCACACACATGCTGTCAACCTTTTGGGTCAGCCTGCGCGTCCTGCACCCCCACACAACACCCTGTGCAAGTGATGATACCTGTGCAGCATCGCTCTCATCCTCATCATCGATGCAGGGAATGAAGCTATGTGTTTGATGCACAGGGTGACTATATAAGTTAAAATTTACTTGTGTAATGCAGTGTTGTTTTGCCATGCCACTTGTACTGGTTGCTGACAGATACTGTAAGTTGACATTTGTAATGATTAAGTCACTTAATTTTGTGTACCTTCTGTTGTATGATGTTGCAATGGCTGTATACTTACACAATAAAAGGTGCGACATGGACCTGTTTCTGTTTGTGTTTCAGGATTCTGTTGGAGACACCTATGGATACAATAAAGTCATAGATGTCACAGCACAGGAAGGAATGTCAGCACAGAAGAAATATGTCTTCAGCAAGGTACAGCACTATAGGTTCACGGCTCCATAGATTGATATGTGTGTAACAGGCTAACAAGGACAATGGCATCATTCAGCCTACTCATGCATTACTAATCTATGAAAAGGACTGATACCCTTGATAAGTGTCACCAGGGCTTTGGACGCTAACACATCTACAAGCTGTGGTGATGGAGATGACCCTTCTACAGATTTCCTGTGTCCAGTCTGGGCATTTGTCCGATACCAGTTATGATTGTCTTGTTCTGCATCCCATTGTGTAACTTAAACATGATGTGTGTCACAGCATATGTGTGCTTCACATGCATGGGTAACCTGTTACATATACTGGATTTTCCCCTGGCTGCTGTCCGTTCGCGGTCCCAGCATCTCTGACCTCGTACCCTGCTCTCCAACTTGCTGATCCTGCACTAGTCTCTAGAATCTACCCACCTGGTGATAAAGGACCCCTTCCAAATACCAGCGGTCTCATCATACTGCCTTCTATTCCCTGTATCCTCACACTAAAGGAAGCAAGAAAGTATGTGGTGTCCTAAAACCTGTTAGTAAAGCTTATAATCGTAATTACTGCTTCTGAGGATATAGAGCATGCCCCCAACCTAGACAGCCAGCAGCCTTTATCCACTATCTACCCAGTAAACCACCTAACATTTACTTCCATCATTGTAACCCCCTTCTTTAACCTTTAATATCTCCTTCCTTAGTCCTAGACCAGCTAGCTCCCATATAGAATTGCCTTAAATAGACTTTCTCACCACTAAGTAGCACCCTTCTCCCATCCTTCCTATCTCATGCTTATCCCACTGTCTTATACTATCTCTGAATTGCATTTCTGAAGACTTTTATTTGATTTCAACACTATCATACTTCACCCTGGATTTTAACTGTCATCACCTACCTATCCTCCTACACTTCGCTACCAGTGTAGCACTTATCTCTGTACTTACCCTCACCTAACTTACCTTCAGTAGTCAGCATTTTGCTGATTGTTTTTCTTGGACTGCTCCTTCACTTGTCTCTACCCGCTTCGTTCGCCCTGCGGGCTCACTCCGCTCCCCTACCCCCAATTCCCACCCACCCCCGTGCTGCTACTCTTATACTATATAACCACACCATCTTTTCCTTAGTATCCAATCATTAGCTAACCACTCCCTATTCCTAGTGAACCACCCTCAAGGATCAACTGTATAAGGCTACTACAGCTATCGCCTCTTTCTCTACCTACTCCCTACCACTTACCCATAACACGCTCACCTTTCTCCATACACACTTATTACTCTTTCTTACCTCCTACATTCCACCTTGCAACTAAATCATCCCAATGTCTAAACTCCCTACCCCAGCATATTTAAAACTGCTACTTCTAGTCATACTTCTACCCTCTCTTACAGCAGCCTACCTCCTTACCTCCTACAAACACCCATTACATTTACAGTTTCACTACCCCTATAAGCAAACTAAGCAAACTGCTACACCATCACTAATTATCTCCAGTATTCATGCTAATATAACTTCTACACCTAACTACCTACTAGCAAAATATCATAGAATAGCCCATATTAGGTATATCTATCTAAAAGCTGGGAACCCTCTAAACCTATTCATTAAATTCCCAAATCCTAGATATGGAATACAAGTCCACTCATTAAAAGATGGAGATATTCACCAAAACCCAGGCCCAACAAATACTCCTACCAGTCAACCCCAAAACCTCAGTCCCTCAACAAAACTTACTCTTGCCAAACCTCCTAACTCACTCTTTATAGCACACCTCAATATACGTAGTATAAATAACAAAGTTGCACACATCCATGCTCTCTTAGAAGTACACTCCTTTGACATTCTGTGTTTGACAGAAACATGGTTAAAACCCAAGACTAAAGACAATGAACTCATCCCACCTGGATATAATATCATAAGACAAGACCGTATAGCTAGAAAGGGATGTGGGTAGCTATCTTGTATAAAGCAGAATTTCAAGTCACTGTATCTGAGTACAAACTACCTCAAGACACTAACGCCGAAATCCTAATTTCTAAACTTCAGCTCAACACAAGCAAATCCATATATATCATCTGTATTTATCTTCCTCCTGGCAATAACAACAAAACCCTTGAAAATATCCTTTGCTGCCTATCTCAAAACTTCCCCCAAGAAACTATAGTCCTAGGTGACTTTAATATTGATTGGAAGTCTTGCAGCACTGAACACCCTACTAACCATATCAACCTATTTGGTTTCTCTCAAACTATCACCTCCCCTACTAGAATAAATAAACCCAGTAAGAAAGAAAGTACCTTAGATTGGATACTCATAAATAATCATCTCCATCCATATGATGTAGGGACCCTCCCAGATGATGTAAGTGATCACTTACTCACCTATATTATCAGGCATAAGACCAATATACCCTCCACAACCACTTTCAAGACAACTCGAACCAATAAAAACTTTAACCCTGATCTCTTCCAAAGAGAACTTAGGGCATGTGATTGGTGTCCCATCAAATACCTCCCTCTTGAGGAAGCCGTAAGATACTTTAATTCTAAATTCCTAGCAATTCTTGACCACCATGCACCAACCCGAACTATCAGAATTAGGACTAAACCTGCCCCTTGGCTTTCTAGAGAAACCAAGCAAAAAAATCATACTTAGAAATAAAGTCTGGGCCAAATGGCATACCACTAAAAACCCTGTAGATCAACAAAAATTCAGACAGTTGAGAAATAACACAAAGAAAGCTATACTCTCAGACAAAAGGAACTTTTACTTACAACTCCAGCAAACTCACCAAAAAAAAAAACACAAAAGTTTTGGGCAGCCATCAACAAACTACTCCACCCTGGTCAATCCATTACACCAACCCCCCAATGCTCTGTCCATGAGAATCCTAAGCAAACTGTCAACACCTTCAATACCTTTTTCACAGAGGCCGTTCAAACACTTGCAAATCAACTATCAACTGATAGCTCAACTCTCATAACCTCTAATACTAGCCCTCTCCCTCCTTTTCTGTTGTAGCCAGTACCTACATCACGAATTCTCACCCTAATCCAAAAACTTAAACCATCCACTCCCTCAGCTGTCCAACTACCTGCAGAATATCTGCAAAAAGCTGCCAGAGCCATAGCCTATCCCATTTCCATCCTGATCAACAGAACCATAAGCGAAGGACAAATCCCAACTATCTGGAAAATCTCCCACATTATCCCCCTACATAAAGGTGGCAACTCTTACGAATTTTCTAACTACCGACCAATAGCCTTACTCTCACCTTTGGCAAAAATTATGGAAAGATGCATCCATAATCAACTACTTGACCACATAATCCAAAATAACCTACTTTCCAAGTGTCAACATGGCTTTAGACCATTCCACAGTAGTACTCTTATCCTTTACTGACTGCATTAACAAAAACCGCAATAACAGCAGGCTTTCCTCTGCACTATTTATTGATCTTTCAAAAGCATTTTATATGGTTAACCACCAGATACTTATAAATATCCTCAAATCCCTTTCACTAGATGCACTGGCCATAAAATGGTTCCAATCCTACTTAGAAAATAGACAAAAGGTAGTGCTATGGGATAATAATCTATCTACCCACCTCCCCATTACCCTTGGTGTCCCTCCAGGCTCCATACTGGGACCTCTTCTATTTTCACTTTTCATTAATGACTTTCACTTAGTAATTCCTCAGGCTACTTGTATACAATATGCAGATGATTCCACACTAATATGCTCAGCCACATCTTCATCCGAACTGCAGTCCCTAACCCAAAATGTGTTCAATACAGTAGAACAATGGTTTACACAATGTTGCCTCCTTCTGAACCCCAAAAAAACTAAACTCTTGCTCTTTACTCCCACACGTAAGTCTTCTCCAATAGAGTTCACAGTCATATCTAATAATGGTACTCTAATATCTTCTGACCCTACTACCAAACTTCTTGGAGTAACAGTTGACAATAATCTCAACTTTGACACCCATATCATCAATACAATTAAAACTGTAAATAGAAAACTTGTCTCTCTCTATAGGATCAGACCTTTCCTTACTCCAGCAGCTATAATAACTATCGCCCGCACTCATGTATTGTCTACCTTCCTCTACGCCTCACCGATATATATACTAATCTATCAAAAAATAACCTCCACAAAATGGTAACCTCCTACAACAACATTGCCAAATTTGCTACTGGAAATCCTTTTAGAACTCACCACTGCACTAATCTAAAACAGCTAAGATGGCTTGAGCTGCAAAATCAGCTTAAATTTCACAAACTTACCATTGCCCACAAGATCCTTTACCTACCATCCAAAATTCCAATACTTTCTACCCTCATTACCCCCTATAACAATCTTAATACCTTACGTTCATCAAATAAACTACTTGTCAGTATATGTAAATCCAACAACATGGCCGGTGACTCTCTATTCTCTAATACTGCTGGAAAATCCTGGAACCTATTTCCCAGTGAACTTGCATCACTGTCCTCTTTATCACTTTTCAAAAATAAACTGAAACCTTACCTTAGAACACACTGGTTATGCCCCTGTTCTAAACCTGATTAACCTTCCCTTATTTACTGGGCTCTGTTTACCTGCTAATCTCTTGGTACCAACTCCAATCCATATCATATATACAACTTTAGACTTGCTATATTTAACTGACCTGTCCTGTTGATATTTTCTTAATTTTAGAATTGTATTTAGTTTCTTTATTTACCTTACCTTGTCTTGTTGAGATTTTCTTTGTATATGCAGTTTGTTAGATAGTTATGTAATTGAGCTTCCACCCTTTGTTACTGTATTGTACTAGCATTTCTTGTTACTAAATTCTCTTGGAGCTTATCTCCCCGGGCCTCTACTGAAAATGGACATATATCCAGTTAGACTATCCCGGTCAACAAATGTAAAATAAAATAAAAATAAAAAATAAAATAAATATAGTGTGTACTATCTCTGTTATATACCTGTCTCTCCGGCATGTACTATTTATACTACAGTGGTGATGTAGGTGTGTAGAATAGTTAACACATGTGTTAGCCCTGTCATGGATATGCAGGAGGTACACAGTGGGGTCTGACACCTCCCTGTATTGGCAGCCATGCACATCCCCTCCAAAGCATTTAGAAAACAGACTATACACATATAGTCTTGACAAAGACTCCATAGGACATGTTATCTGCAATGTGTGTTGGTTTACAATGGAAGCTGTATGGCTGCTACATTTGCAAGACATGCCTTTGTAGTAACATAGCAAGGGTGCCATTGCACCCAGTAAGAGGTGTGATGAGTGCCAAATTCAGTATAACAATGACAGTCTGGGATTTACATCCCATACCTTTCTGTGTAGGTTATAGTAAATTGAATGCATCCCCACATCTTACCAACCAGTGAAAGTCAAAGGTTACATTACTCCCTTTGCCCATAAGTCCATGACTAATGGCTCAACTGTGTGTGATGTGCAGACACTACTATATTTTCCAGGGGAGCATGACTTCCCAAAGGATCATATTGTGCAGTCTTTGGCATTTAGTATTTGTCAGTGGCTCAAACAACAACTGAATGTGTGTCTTGGGCCATCCTGGATAACTGCTGGCTCTGTGTGGGATTCAGTGACAGCACCTAATATGCAATCACCTACTAATGTAGCCAGTCAAAGGCACTGACAGTGGCTGTGACTGCAGAGAAGGGAATGGCTAGAAGGGGTACATCATTAATGATGTCTGGAGACATGCACTGGGGACTTGCATCATTGTAGTGTAGGTCTTCCAATTCTATCTTCCCAAAGCATGACTGTTAGACACTTGCCTATCCACCAGCTGGCGTAACACTCTGTAGATAACCTACATAGTTTCCAGCAAGGTCTGCTGACTTAATATTGTCAAGCACCTTGTCAGGCCATGGTAGGTAGAGTGAATCATATTCCCATCATTCATTGCATAGTGTAACACTCATTGGGGTCCACCGCTTAGAGTCACTAGGCATGATCTGGCCTTGAGCAAAACAAACTGTGTTTGGTCCAGTGTCAGTAGGTGTATGACAGTATTACTGCTCGTATCCATGCAAACTCCTTTCATGGTGGTTCATGTCACATGACTCAGAGATCTGGGGATAATGCCTGGCACTACATGCTAGTTGTCCTAAGTGCAACTAAGTATTACAGTTAATTCCAGCATGTTCCAAGAAGGGAGTCATCCAAAGTGTCTGTACAGAGCACAGAAAAACAAGTTAGGGAAGTGTAATATGTATACCCTGTGAAGTTAAGGTGGGGGGTGTACACAGATATTCTGCAGTTGGACACTACCCAAGCAGTGTGTACTGGAAGGACACAATTGCCATGTGAAGAGTATGTTAAGCATTGTTGTCCATGGAATTGCCAGTGCCTGGCAACTACTAATGTTAGTCTCAGCGACACCACTTACGTAGGATACCATGCTCAGATGCATTTTATGTCATCACACACAAAATGTTACTACAGAGTCTGTTCATCCACATAGCTGTCCCACATCATGAAAGACTCTATTGGCATCACATACCCTTCTCAAGGTAGATGGCTTGATTAGCAACCTGGGCACTCAGTTGGCTATTGCAACAAGATGGTGATTAAGAGCACTGCTGTATCGCCACAATATAATGTGCACTGTCCAGCGACATAGATGTCAAGTCTTGTAGAAACAATCAGCACACCGGCGGTGAGCCATTGTAGGTGACAATTTCACAGCTAGTCATGCATCCTGCCCTTCAGCAGATTACTGGTGGATATCTGCATGACAAGGCTGTAAGGCCTACTGCAGTAAACTGGCCCATCTTTGGCCAGTGTGTGTCCACCTGCCACATGTCCTAGGCATGTCATACTGTGCAGTTATGTACCCAAAACAAATGTCTTTGATCCCACATCATGTCACACAACAGCCAGTATGCTGTCTGGTTGCTTGGCAGGCATTGTACTCTGGGGAGGAAAGTTGTACAAGTCCTGTATGCATTCATGAGCATCCACATCTTCACAGCAATGTGTGCCTACAAACACTATAATTCAGGCTGTCAACCCAAGGGTGTGGTAGCATAACCCTAACTTTGCAGGACCTGCTGATGAGATGTTGGGAGTATCCACGCCCCTCTACTCCTATGACACACAAATAGAACGTGTGACAGATGTGACTGCATTTCCAACCTTGCTGCCATGGCATCTCCAACAGCAGTCATTACATATGTCAGTGAGCATTATGCCAATATGCACAGCTTATATCCTGCACTGCCTACACTCACATCACACACACCTCCATGAGTGCAGCTCCTTACCAGACACATTGCCAAACAACAGACACCTCAGAAAATTCTGCCTCTGGAGACCACAGTACACATAATACTGCATGCACTACTCTTTCACCAGTAAAACATCTGGGGCAAAGCACAAAATTACACCTCTTAGTCATAGATGATTACATCATGAGACACATTGATGTCTGTGTCAAGTGGCTACATATGGGAAAGATCACAGATAGCTGTCTGTGGGTTAACACAATAGGCCTTACAACACATTGCCGCAAATCAAGGAATACCAGTTAACATAATCTTGACATCATAGTTCCTGCAGGTGTGTACAACTTGGGACATACTTCACTGAACTGTATGCAGACACATGATTGAGCTTAACCAGTCTGTGTCTTTCAAAGGTATGCACATAGCTTTCAGCTGCAGTTGACCCGCACCTAGGATGATGGCTCCATACACACAGAAGCTGATGAAAGTCAATAATTGCCTTAGAATGTGGTGTCATTGTGAGGGGATCTTCTACACATCTGCCTGGTATGCCTTGCTCATCAGACATCAATGCTTCAACAGTCATGGTCTTCATCTCTCATCCCTGAGATGTGGAGTATTGGCCAGGGCTGCTGACACCCCAACAATGTATCTTATATGTACTGTTGAGGGTAAAGTTGGCAATGAGAACACCATTGTTATACAACATCATGGTTAT
Source organism: Protopterus annectens (assembly GCF_019279795.1). NCBI lineage: Eukaryota > Metazoa > Chordata > Ceratodontiformes > Protopteridae > Protopterus > Protopterus annectens. Next base: position 1,275,509,204 of record NC_056733.1, read on the forward strand.
GCTGCTACACGCTGGGTATGACAACACTGAACCCCACTCTGTGGAAGGTGTCCCCACCCTGGAATATGCAGATGTGTGCAGTCAAGGACATCTGGTTCAAGGCTGTGGACAGCACCACAGCCATGACAGACTACATGTACACCAACATCTTCAGACCTCAAAATGACAGTGTGCAAGGTAATGTAGGTGGAGTATACATACTACACATCCAGATTTTGTGAAACACTGTGATTTACCAGAGATACTGCATGTGCCATTCACTGCTGAAAGGGCACGTGAACAAGTTATAGCCAGCTACAGGAGCAGCTACATGAATCCAAACAACCATTGTGCATATTTGTATGTATGTGTGTCTATCAAGATATATCATTACACCATGGATTGAGGTGGCATTAAGTGACCACCAACTGTGTTGCTTAGTCACGCTTTAGCTCACTTGCCCAAAGGTTAGTCCATATTCTTCACTACAATGCTCTGGAGCAGTGCTGTGACATACCCACAAGGGAAACCAGTGTACTCCATCATGGGTTTACAAGTATGAATGACCACTGCAACCCCCAAATGTGATGTTCTCCCTGGTGGGATCTGACCACAGATCAGTCTCATTAAAACAACCAGCAGTAACCCCCCGCCTTTGCAGACACGCAGACATATATTTCAACAAAGCCATTTATTACCTACTTTGGGATGGTTTACATAGCTTGACTGCACCTCCCCCTCAGATGGGAGAGACATGTATGCAGAGCTCTACACCCCTGCATTATGCCAGCAGCACCACAGCTGCATGAATTTGGCTGTACCTGACAGAAGGAACACAGGCTCCTCATAGCACATAAAACCTGCCTTGTGGACAACTGCCATTATCAGGCTGTACAATAAGAGGTGGACATTACTCTGTGACAGTTGGAGTGAGGGTGCCCTCCCCTAAAATTGAGCCCCAACCTCCTCAGCTAAAACAAGCACATATTGTTGTGATGTTGTGTAAACACGGTTTGTGTGTGTCTTCCGGCTTTTCCCGGTTAGGGGTCGCCACAGTGGAACTCCGGTCCACTAATGATTGGCAGTAGATTTTTACATACTGGCTTGCCGGGCCTAACGCACAACCTTCAATGAAGGAACACCCATTCACGCATGTCGCTACACAGAAGATGCTCTAACTGAGAATCGAACGGGCAACGTCTAACTGTGAGGCGACAATGCTACCGCAGCACCACCACCACTCACAGTGTAGTTACATATGTAACTTCAAAGGACAGGCCTAGATTTTCGGTGAACTCATATGTAATGATGCCACATAAAATGGATCTGTACTCATAGCTAACCTGTAGTCACACAGGTTCTGCATTAACTTCACTTCCCTGTCCCCACCACATGTGACACATGATATTCCTACAGCCTGTCCTATAACTTCCATATCTACAGAACAGGTTGTAAATGGCCTTTCTACGGAGGATAAACAGCATCTATTGGACATGCTAACATCCCAGGCTGCATCCTACATGGGATCTGACAAGGATTACTATCACCGTTGGGAACACCTTGCAATCATACTGAAACCAGTGGCTGCACCCCAGCTGACTGGACAATGGTAGCTGTTATAACATTACACAGAGGTGGTCCATTCACTGATCACAAGAAGTATAGACCTCTTTGCCTGAGTATCCATATCTGTATACCCGTAGGGGCAATCATCATGAAGCTGATCAGCACACATATATGTCATGTATGCACAGTTGACTGAAGACAGTTTGGATGTCTGACAGGTGGATCATGACTGTTAAATGTGGTGGACATTTCCAAGGCAGTCACCAAGGACCTGGGTGAGGGGACATCAGGGCATACAACTCCTTGGACTTCGCCAAGCCATCTGACTATATCCCCCACTCAGGCATCATTTACAAAGCACCCACTTAGGCATCCATGGTACTGTCAATGTAAAGGCCACTGAGTGGCCCATTGATGGCACACATACTCAACATAGGGACATCCACCTCAAGTAACTGATCTGTAAGCAGCAGTGTTCAACATGGCTCAGTCCCAGGTCCTCTACTGCTTGAAATCAATTTAAACATGATTGAAGTGAACACTGAATGTCTGTGGCTAACAGTGTTGGCTGATTCCTGCAATCTGTGAGCACTCATAAAGTCTGTGAGTTATGTCAATATCCTTCAAGAGGGTATTGATGAACAAATCCCTGTTGACTTACTAATGGCCATAAACTCCAGGAAAATATATATGTAGTATAATTTCCATCACTAACACCCATATACCTGGTAAGTAGCACATAAATTACATCTTGTGATGTACATATTCAGGGGTGAAAGAAATGGGCACATATACCTGGCTACAAAGGTTTACCCCTAATGTGCCTGAGATTACCATGTCTCCCCAGTGGTATGATGGGAATCATATGTCATAGATGAGGGCACAGTCACCCATAATTGACATACTCATAACCTCCATTTACTCTTCCCTCAGCATGACAATATCTGAGTGCAATGGCCATTTGGTAATGTACCTTTCGAAGTAGTATTGGCAGTTGCACACAACAGTATGGTCCATCACAAGGGAACTTCACATCTTCAATATATGTTCAATGGGGATCATCTGAAATGTGTTATTGTAGCCTGTGGCATGTAGACTACTCAAAGGTGATATCTGCCTTGCATACGGAGCAATGTGCGACCCTGCTTGATTGTACATGCTGCATATCTGTAGGTGGCATAGTAGATGGAATAATCATTCTAATGACATTAACCTAGCACGAGATGTTAGTAATACATGCTGGTGGGAGATATTTGCTTAGCAGACTTTAACACACCTTTGAAACAGAACCCTGCCTAATGGCAAACAGAGCACATCAGTGAACCTCAGCACATGACATCTGTATGATTGGCTGGGTGACCATCATTTCACTACTGGGCTTCTGCCTGTGTCCCTCTTGGACTGGTGCAATATGTGTTGATCATATAAATAAGGGTATAAGGTTATCTAGGATTGTGAGGGCTGTATTACAGCCAAATACATTGATTGTAAACCTATATCTCAGCTGTAATCCTAGCCATTGTTATTCAAGGGTAATAGTTGCGATCTCAGCTATAAAAATACTTGCTAGTCTTTATGGCACCAATGATATAAGTGTTGTACAATTTAACTAAATACTTAATTTCATTTTGAACTGTAACTGTTTACTACTATTCTTAAACAAAACCTACCTATACTTCTTGTAACTTGTAATTAATTGTTGTTTTTATTATGGAGCTTTTCTCCCCGGGCCTCCGCTGAAAAAGGACCTGTGTCCAGTTGGATTTTCCAGGTCAACAAATGTAAATAAAATAATAAATAATAATAATGGCCATTATTCTAGTGAAGTTCAAACGTCCAATGGTTCCATATGCTGATGTAAAATTGCAATTACAGCCACACACACAAAGATGGCTACACTGAGGATAGGACCACTTCCAATTACTGCTTACAGGACACAGCATAGCACACACATAGTGTAAGTTGGTTGTATGTAGATTAGAACGCTTACCTATGTAATGGTACACACTACAGATCACAGTACATGATGCACGCAACACATCTCATGTCTACTAGTACTGTTGGTTTAGGACATATTATGCTTGATGACATCAACAGGCCTATTTGTGGTTAGGCATCTGGAGGGCCACATCATCTGCTACAAATAAAATACTGCAAAATCCTATCTTTTTCTAAGTTACTGAGGTGATCATATTTATGCCATATGGACATACACACACACATCCCAAGTGGGCTAGATTGAGATTAGAACCCCTACCTATCTAGTCTTATGCACTATAGATCACAATACTTATTGCATTTGCCACAGCTGATGACTGTTTTATATGTGATTGTAAGCAAACTACTTGTGGATTACACAAATTAGGCTTGTAATTCAACAACATCTGTGGACTGCAGAGTGATATTGCTTCATACTGTTATTTTGCATCTAGTATCCTAGCAGTGAGATAACTGTTATTATCCTAGCTATGTGTCTACAGTTACCAGTATGGCCATATGTGGCCATTTTTCACTTGGGTGGGCAAGCCTGTAGGCAGGAACAATGTGCCCTGTCCATGCATGCGTAGACAACATTATACATTACACCACCTACTCACCTGTTGCTGTCCATGTGGTGACATGCAGCAGGTACAGGGGTCTGTAGGAAAGTGCATTGTGCACTGTTGAGCCCTTACTTTGGATCCTTTGAGCAACATTATATATGTGTGATAGAGAAGTTCAGCATTATTAGGGTTTGTAGGACAATACAGACATCCACACACATATTAATCTATATAACAGGGATGTATATATAAATATAGCTGTGTGTCTGTGTATATGTGTTATGCTGATATATGGGGAGAGACTGAGGTGTGTTTATATATATATATATATATATATATATATATATATATATATATAGATATATATATATATAGATATGTATGTGTGTGTGTGTGTATGTATATATATATATATATATATATATATATATATATATAGATGTGTGTGTATATATATATATATATATATATATATATATATATATATATATATATATATATAACTATATAACTATTTGAAAATACATAGAAATAGATATACTATGTATGTGAGAGAGAGATAATGACAGACAGATATGTATACATATATGTATATATGTATAGACATATCTATACATAACAGGTCATTTTGATGAAGGTGCAACAGAACTGAGCTCAGTTTAACTAAGTGTATGAGCATGGCCAGTGGGACTGTCAGTACTTATAAACTGACTCCATCCCACACCTACCTGTACTCCAGTCTGGGATTTTGTGTGTTACAGACATTGACATGTATCCCTGTTCCTGCAGTACTGCACTTCACTCAAAACATTCATGACAATGTCCAGCTGTCTGATGTAATTAATATGTGACAGAGAGTAATAATGTTACACCACACAGAGACTGACAGTATGTGAAAATGCAAACATAATAATGCCTCACGAGCAAATGATGTGGATACTTCAGGATTTGAGCCATCAAGATTATCACCCTTGCTAACTTCTCTAGTCTAATAAGCCACACAAGCTGCTAGACAGAAGGGAGTCATTCATCACACAATCATCTGCATGTACATATTATTCCTGCATTAAGTAAGGCATACAATGTGCAGTTGATTTCTATGTTACTGCCCTGAGATTGCCTGGACTGCTGATATGCCATTGATGACTTACTGTTAAAGCAGTTATATGGGAAAACTGCTGTGTTGGGTGTATGGGAACAACACCATATGTTCTGCTGGGATACACAGTAGTCCAAATATGTGATCCAACAGTTTAACATCTCTCTTGACTGATGTAGTGAATATTCCAACCATGAGGCCTAGTGAATATGAAGGAACACATACTACTGGACTGGATATCTGCAGACCCATGTGGATGTTACTTCTGTCCTAATAGCCCACTATATTACCTTGCATAAATGCAGTTGATCCATACATGAAATATCATATTATAGTAATCCTTACAAGTAATATGTAGGTTAGAGACTTACTTTGTGAGTGCAGCAGTTGACAGAACTGTAGTTCAAGGCTGACTATGTCTGGATGCAAGCAGTGCACAGCCAATACATGGATAGGTACAGGTTGCGTGGGGTGGCTGGCATCAGTTTTAATATATGTATGTGAATAGGAGTAAGGTGTCAGTCCCTAGGGTCCTAGGTTGTCAGTGAATGTGCTATGCATAGTCTCTTAGCCAAAGCCAGGGTGTACTGGGCATGCCTATGTCTGCCTACAGGGACATCACCGGGAGTACCTCCACCACGTCTTGCTGTGACTGTGGCAACCTAGACACTGGTGGGGGGCTGTGTATCCCTTCCCTTTGCTGATCCTGCTGCAGTTGTTTCTGCAGGATCAGATTGTGTAGCACCGCACATACTGTGAACATATGTGTGCATGTGGCTAGAGAGCACTGCGGGGCTCCCCCATATATATCAAGGCACCGAAACCGTGACTTCAGAAGCCCAAATACATGCTCTATGATGTTCCTAGTTTGTGCATATGCACATTATGGCATTCTTCCATGGATGTGTGTGCATTTCTGATGGGTGTTATCATCCATGGTTCCAGTACGTAGCCAGCATCCCCAATAATTGGCCATGTAGGATGTCCCCCCTAGCAAACATCTGGTATAGCTGTGATGCATGCCAGATATGGAAGTCGTGATAACAGCCAGGGCTGCCAGCATACACATTCATGATAATCCCCTGGGCATTGCATACAACTTGGCAGTTGATGTAGTGGTACCCCTTGAAGTTGACGTAGATTCTGCCCTCCTCACAGGGTAGTGCCTTGACGTGTATATGAGTACAATCTATGGCACCCAGTACTTCAGGATAGTGTGGTACATGGTAGAAGTGTTGCATATTGCAGGCACTAAACTCAGTGGTGGGGAAAAGAAATGTGCTCACTGGCATGTGGTAGCATGGCATCTAGGAACTCATGGAGCACACTGGATGCTGATGCCTGTGAGAACCCATCATGTCCCCAGTTGGTCTTTGGAAAGTATGTGTAGCTAGTATCCTATGGGCTACATATACCTTTGTTTCCACTGGGATGGTTCCCCTCTGCTGGCTCTGGGTCTGAGTTGAGGGTGGCAGAGCTCAGTGAGTTCTTGTAGTATGTCCCTGTCCACTCTGTAGTGCTCTACAATCTCAAGCTCATGTAACTCTTGGAAGGTTACACTGGGCCTGAACACTCTTTTCCTTCTCTGTCTAGGCCTCTTGTCAGCAGCAGCAGCATTGACGTTAGCATCTAGCATATACAGATCTAGCAGACCTGCAGCATCCCCTAGCATTATCTCAGTTAAAATTCCCATGTCTGTACTCCAATGGTCCAGAGTATTGGGGAAAAATCAGAATGTAGGGTGCATGCATACTTTATAGAGCTGTGCTGTAGGTGCAGAATGTGTGACTGGCTGTGATGCATTCCAGTTGCCTACAATATAGCGATGCAGTGGTGCAGTGGTTAATGTCACCTCACAGCAAGAGGTTTTCTGGTTCGATTCATGGCTCAGGTGCCTTCTGTGCGGAGTTTGCATGTTCTCCCTATGTTCGTGTGGGTTTCCTCCAGGTACTCTAGTTTCCTCCCACATTCTAAAAACATGTATCTGGAGCATTTCTCCCCAGGCTTCCGTTGGAAATAAGCTCTGTCCTAGTCGGACTTTCCCGGTCAACAAGTGTTTAAATAAATATAATTAATATCATTTACTGGCCCTATTTTAGCATAAACAAGGGTCAAAACTAATATAATGCACTTGGTTTTCAGACATGCTTAGCACTGCAGTGCACTGCACCAAACACATGCGGTAAAGGTAAACAGAGCTTAGAAGTTAGTGGACACACCTCCCTGAAAGGACATGCTCAGCCAGGTAGCACACCACACAAAGAAGCATACCTAAGCTGAAATGAGCTTAGAAGTTAGTGTCAGTTACATCCTGTGTAAACAGCAACATAGGTCTAAGCCTACACGAAGGGGATATGCGGACACAATTACTCCTTTCTGCTATTCAGTAACTCCACCTCATTTGCATAGGTATCTGTGCTCACAGCCTGGAAACTACACACTTCATAGCCCTACCACATTAGCAACAGCACCAATGCACCATTGTAGGGACTCCACGCAAGGTCCTGTAATAAATTTCTGTCACATAATATTAATTTTTTTTCCATTTTTTTTATATTTCTATAAAGCATGTTTGCACACTGCAGTACACTGTGCAAACATGCTGAGATTGTAAAAAAAATTAATTTAACTTATCTCCTTTAATTTTTTTGACATACAGGATACTAGTTTTGAACATATGTGTATGTGGTATTACATTTTTAGGGGGTTTCTGTCCATATATCTACAGTTATACAAACCCTTTTGTTTGTCTTCACTCCTGTACACGGAATTTTTCCTCGGACACTATGGACACTGACATGGAGTCTGAACAGATGCCTATCTGCTTGCTGGATTATTCTACCTGGTTCATTTACATAAGATTCACCTGCTTATGAGGTGATTTGCATGCCACTGAAATTTCCGTGCTGGAGTGTGCATGTGCGTCACTCAACAGTGCTCACTGAATCTAAAAATGTTTGCATCTGTGTAAGCAGTGCAGCATTAGGCCAATACAGAAAAAAATGTGTAGGCTTTATTAAATTGGGTTTCAACACAGAAGGGGAAACACAAAAGTAAAATATACAGAAATAGATCAGCACTCCCTTGTAAACTCCAGTCAGAAAATCAGATTTACTTGCATTCCTCACTGAAGTGTTGCCTCTTTATGGCAGCTTACTGGTGTTAAATGAAAAAGTTGATAACAATAATATTAAAAAACAGCTACCGGTGACATTTCTTTCAGGAACATTCTTGGGTCTTAACTCACATGCTCATACATTTTGGTTGCTATTACATTATAAAGCCTGAATAAATAATATTGTTGGTTTGTTTCTTTATTTTGTTATTAGTCTTAGTTGTTTATTTGTCAAGTATTGGTGTTGGTGTATGTAATTAATTGATGCTCTTATTTCATTTTCTCCTAGGAGTTCTGTTGAATTGATTGGCCATCATTATGACAAACTTGCTTAGGTCTTGTCTTCTTATCTGTGTGTTTCACTTGCTTCATACAGGCAAAAAATATATATATATTTAGGAGTGTGCCTCAGTCATACTTCTCAACTGTCCAGACTTTCGCAGAATGTCCATATTTTTGCCCCATATTTTTGTTTTGCCTATTCTTCATAACATTTGTGTTTTTCTGACAAATCACTTGAGGATTGAAATTACTAAATACTAAGATACATTTTTGTTCCAGACTTCTTATCCTTCAGAATATGCACGCTAATACAAATAATTGTATTCTAGTAACTTCCTAAGTTTATAATACCAAGATTTAAAATCTGTCCCTATTTTGGACCTTTGTTCCTCCATTATTTTAGGCTTGGTCCAGAATTCTTGTACTAAGAGGTTGAGAGCTATGGTCTCAGTTCCTCTTTTAAAACTGGATTTCAGATAGTTGTAGTGAAAAATATCTGTCTGGCAGGATTATTATAATTAAAAGTTACGTCTCAGGTGTGAGATTTTTGATTGTAAAGCTCTGTACTTCAGTCTCAGGCTTTATTCAGTATTCCACCTTAACTACACATTAACATCTCTTAATGTGCTTTTTTTATGCAACTCCATATTATATTTCTAAGGTACGAAAGCTGATTTGGGAATCAGAACTCTGATAATTCAGACAAAATTCTCGTCTAACTTATTATAACTGCGGTGTTAAATGCAAGACTGTTAACTCGCTGGCTGTTTGTCTACCATTCACAACAAACTCTTGTTTGGAAATGACATATTGTGATTAGGGTTCTTACATTCTGGATGAAGAGATGGCAAAAAATATACTGAGATAATATTCTGTAATTTCAACATGAGTTTGTAAAGTTGAATTTCATGTAGTTCATGAGAAAATAGTCTTTCAAGATACCAGGATATAATGGTGAAGAAATATGAAAGTAATGCAACATACTCTACCAACTGGCAAATGTGCTCTCTTATTTGATAGATTTCTACAGGGATTCTTTTTACACAATGGTGTCAATAACTTTAAACTACTGTGGCTAGATGTAATGTTATACTATTTTTTTTTTGCCAGTCTGTATTATGTTTTCCTTGCCTACTGCTTCAGGCTTATGATGAATCTAGAGCAATGTTTCTCAAACTGTGAGACCAGACCTCATGAGATGACACAAAAATGTACTAATTTAATACACTGTTGTTTCAAGTGTGAGTATCTGTCCAAGTAGTCTGGTGGTGTGTTACATATGTGTTTGCATGCCAGGGTAGTAACCATATGCTACTGTAGACTGCATATGCAGAGGCTCAAAATACTTTTTTGGTACCAACAGGCTTTCATTTGGTTTCAGAGTTGTGGACTATGATGACGGAGTCTGTGAATCTAAGTTCTACAGTGTTCCCATTATTGACAAATGGTAGCCCTAGTAATGTAAACTGATCCTTCATTTTCTTTTGCAGCATTATCCTGCTAAAAACTAACCAAATGTAATGAAAATAACTCAGTATTATGACATTTAACCTTAATTACCCACAGTTTGGCATCAAAGTACATGGATTTAAAGCATGCTAACAAGTTAGTTACAAAAAAGATATGTTCACAATAATAAAATAACTTTCACAGTAAACTTTAAAATGCACATTGCAGGTAGGTGAATTGGAATGACAAGGTATTTCAGCAATAACTTTATTACAGAAAAAAATGATTAAGATATTCCTAAATCCAGAGTACCCTAGCATAATATTGAATTTATTGCACAGTTGTGTATGTTTATCTAGCTAAATACATGTATATAATATGCATAGGGATTTATCACACAGTATTTGTGTGTGTGAATGAATGTACAGTAATGCACCAAAGCACTCAAATGTCAACATCGTGAATGTCGACACATAAAATTTCTTTTTTGTGAAGTTGACATCTCAACAGGTATGCTCCAAATATAACCTTGGAGCATGCAAACAGTAAAACACATTTTTTTGCAGAGGAGGCAATCCCCCTATACCCCTACCCCACATCTGAACATTGAAAAAGCCATTGGGTGAAATCCTGGGTCTGTTATGGACTTCATGAGTTACCACTGTGGCATCAATGAATGGATATTTATTGGATTTTTAGAGTGCTGGATTCTTTGGTTGGATGTAATTTGTGATTCCTATATTTGTTTTTCTTCTGTCATACATTTTGCAGTTGATATATATATATATATATATATATATATATATATATATATATATATATATATATATATATATATATATATATATATGGGAACACTACATAATCTCGAAAGTCTGAAATACCGAATTTCAAACTTTCGAGACCATATAGCCGAAACCCCAAACTACAGAAAGACCAGAAGCACAAATTTCAAATCCCGACTATCGGGAGTTTGAAATTTGTGCTTCTGGTGTTGCGGTATGGTGGAAGGTCAGGTAAGTATTTCTGTTTAACTGTGTTGGTTAGAGGTTTAGTGTGTAAGTGTGTGTTGTGAATGTGATGTGTGTGTGTGTGTGTGTGAGGGGGATATAGGCGTGTAGTGGTGTATTCAAGTATTTGGGTAGTGCAATCTTGGAGTTAGAATATTTAAGTAGAGGGTGGGGGTGCAGGGGGGCTTGCCCCCCTGCTTGTCTGTAGGTTAGGTTTGTGTGTTTGTGTTTTGGGGGAAGGTGTGTGTATGTGTCTGTGTGTGGTGTATGTTGTGTGTAGTTTTCGGTAGTTTGAATTTTGCAGTTTTGGTTTTTCTGTATTGTAGTGTTTTGGGTGTTTGGTCTCGGGATTTTGGGCATCGGTAGAGTGAGTGTTCAGCATTTAGTAGTGGATCCATATATATATAGATATATATATATATATATATATATATATATATATATATATATATATATATATGGGTCTATATTAGAACATCGAAGTTTCACAACTTTGAATGTTCCAATATCGACCCCTATTCAGCGAAAGCTGACAACATCGAACATGCAGAACAGCAAATTTATTCCTAGGGAAAAAATTTGCTGTTCCAAAACACATACACACTGCACAAGCACACCAAACAAATAGCAATCCACACACATACACCTAAAATCTTACATCTAACCCTACACTAAACTGTGCAAACACCGCTAACTGTCCACTTACCTTAACCCAAACCCTAACCCTAAGGTCCATCACTATCGCACACTCACATCACCTAACCCTAACTCACCTACCCCACCCTAACCCTCACGTCCACACAATCGCACACTTACCTGACCCGTGCCCTAACCCTAACTCCCCTAACCCATGCCCAATCACACACTTACCTGAAACCGACCCGTAACTTTCCACCACAGCGCTGAAAATAGTGAAGCGACAGAAATGGACAACCAAATTCTTTCCCTAGGAAAAAATTCATTTTTCTGTCATTTCGCTATTTTCAGCATACACTAAATAGTGGTTGATATTAGAACATTCGAAGTTGTGAAACTTCAATGTTCAAATATAGACCCATACATATATATATATATATATATATATATATATATATATATATATATATATGTTTGTAATCTTTGGTGAGTTTGATCGAAACACAAAACATTGAGCAGACCATTAATCTCAACTAAAATCAACAAAATAAGTAATTACAAATGTAAACTATTAGATTGTATTTGCGATTACAAAAAAAAAACAACTTTTACTAACTTCAGGGTCACACAAACATGAAGAAATTAAAAAGCCCAGGAATTATGTAATTGTCAAGATAATGAACTTTTCCTGTTACATAATTTGACCAAATGTACCACTAACACCAGCATCTCAGCATATAATGAAATATATACATCAATAACTCATGTTACTTTCATGTATGTGTGTGTGTGTGTGTCTGTATATATATAATGTATATATATATATATATATATATATATATATATATATATATATGTGTGTGTGTGTGTGTGTGTGTGTGTGTGTGTGTGTGTGTGCGTGTGTGGCGTGTGTGTGTGTGTGTGTGTGTGTGTGTGTGTGTGTGTGTGTGTGTGTGTGTGTGTGTGTGTATATATCAGTTCTCTGTGTTTTATTGAATGCTGTTTCTTTAACAAATGCAGGGGTTGTGGTTTGATTTTGACAGTCTAGATAGCTGAGCAGAGGAAATGTCGATGGTGTGTAATATTGAGACAGGTAAGTGGGTTTGGAGGGGTGACAGTATTTGTGCATGTACATATGAATTAGGGTTAGGATCAGGGATGAATTGAAGGATTGTTGTTATATGTTTGTGAATGACTTTGTGTATTTTACGGTTAGCGTCAGGGTTAGATAAGAGGATAGATATAGTGTTGTTCGCGGGTGTTTTTGTGAATGTTTTTGGGTCCAATCATGTCTTTTTTAGTGAGAGTGTTACAGGAAGATGTTTATGAAAGTACAGTGTAGGGTTAGGGCTGAGAGAAGGGGTAGAATTATGGTTAGGGTTATTAAGATGGTAAATGGAGCAATCCTGGGATAACTCCTCTTTGATATCTACTTCTCTAACTCAAGAGCTAACAAAGTTTGTCAATGACTACCAACTTAGTGGTCATAAATTCAACAGATGACCTACATATTCTCCAGGAGGGCTTAACTCATGCTAACACGTGTTGCTTGGACCACAGCCTTAAATTTAATGCCATAAGTTGCTGCATTGTATCCTTTGGCAAACCTGGGCACTCCTGCTCCTATCACATAGGTGATACCACCCTAAAAATGTACTTAATCATTAAGGACTTGGGCAACTTCATTATCCATGAATTATCCTTTGGCCAACATTTGACCTCTGCTGTTAGGTAATCATTTTATATAGCCAGACTTATCACCAAGGTCATATCTTCTAGATTCTAGGAAGTAATTGATCACTTCTAAGTCTCCCATACTAGATCAGTAATAGAATATAATGCCACCTTTTGGTATGTACATCATTAGGCATATGACTCAGCTCAAGAGACCTCAATATTTCTTTACCAGAAAGCACAAGGGTCTCCTCCTTGAATTACCCTCACTGCCATGAAGCAGTCTCACTGAGAAATCTCTACTTTTCCCACAGGTGCTTGAATGATCTGGTCCTTTGCTACATCCTACACATCCACAAGACTAACAACATGATAAACACCTGTTCAAGAGCCTAAACATCAACAAAATATAAATAGTACTTGTTGATGGGTTAGATATTTTTTCAGAGAAAATTCCTGTTTAATGGACTATTCTCCCCTTAGTGCTTAAGTTAAATAATTCCATGACCCTTTTAAGTATAGCCAAGATGACTGGATGGGCAATCATTAACTATACCCTTGTTTTGGCCCCTCTTGCTGTTATGGAAAAGGGTGCGACAAAAGGGTCTCTCTTCCCATGCTCAGTTGGGAGAAGCCAATTGATTGTTGGTTTAGTACTGATATCCATTTCTGTACCAGCATTTCTAAATGAATTTTAATATAGGTTTTCTGCAATACTGAAGCTTCATCTGTGGTATGAATTGCAGGAATCTGCTTGCTACCATTTTAAAAGAAGAAGCTTTTTTTTTCTTTCTTTCTTTCTTAAGCCTGGAATTGAGGGGCAGGGTGCAGAAATGGCATCTGGCTGCCCCCACGCACCAGCCAGACTGCTGACCTTTTTTATTTATTTCCTCGTCATACATGCTTATATGCAGATGCTAATTTTAATGGAAAAAATGATAAGATGAAGTGAGGGCTGTACTGATGTTCTTTTTTTGTGTTACAAACCTAAAAAGCAATGTTAGCGTATTAAGGAAACATTACAAATAAAGTTGCTAAAGTCATTTGAGAAACTAATAACTTAGAAAGCCTACTGCAGATGAGGTCTCTGAATGCTTCAAGAATTCTTTGAATAGAAGAGAAGCTGGAGCTATAATAAGGTGCAGTGGCAGCTAGTGAAAGCAGTGTGAAAGTTGTTAATCTATATGGGAATTAATTTCAATTGCAAGTACTCTGCCCAAACAAAAGGGACGTATTGAAGTATTGGTCTCCCTTGTGAGGTAGAGTGATAGAAGCTATTTGTGCTCAAATTTGACTGAGAGTGGTGAAACAAAAGAACTCAGCAGATGTTTTTTTGAACAAAAATATTTGACCCACACAAGATAATAAGATTATCTCTTTAGCAAAGCTTGAGAGCTACAGAAAACTAATCTGGGTTGATGATAATGAATTCTGAGAGCAGACCAACCCTAGAGTAATGGCTTATTGTACCTTTATGTTTCTGATTGATGTTATTTATCAGCACTCAGTGTAGCTCTTTCTTTCTTTAACAGCTGATCCTGTTACATTGTGTCACAATAGATATTAAAGGTACTTTAGCCATTATATGTGTTATAGTTTTAGCTTGTAACCATGTAGCTTGAGGCCATGCTACCAAGTAACATTTCATTTTCTGTTGTCAGGGTCAGTAAAGCAAAGTTCATTTGCTGGCACATTTGAATGCTTAAAAGTTTTAATACTGCAAATTAAGGCGCATTGCTCCTTATTTAGATGGACAGAGTTTTATAAATATTGTCTTGCAATTAAGAAAATGGGTCTATGTTAAAGCACTGAACATGCTGTTCATCGAGCCATTCAAGTAAGATCACATTAAGATAGGGATCAATAAATTTGCAGTTTCCCCACTGTAGTGCGATCTTGGAGTTGATATATATATTTATATATATATATATATATATATATATATATGTATATATATATATATATATATATATATATATATATATATATATATATATATATATATATATATAATTATTGGGGGGGATAAGGGGATGAGGAGTTTTACTGAATGCTATTTTTGATGTAATGCCATTTGACTATTTTTCTGTTCAATGGCTGAACATATCCCGGATGGATCACTTGTACATTTCTATCTGTCTGCCTGTCTGTCTATCTATATCTCATATGATAGCTGCACAGAATGGTTGTTTGCTGGCTGCATCATATTATTCCAATATTTTCTGTTCCAGACACCACACTCATAATGTAAGATTATTCTGTTTAAAAAGTACCAACTAACCGGCCCTCTTGCCATCTTCGGCAGGACTTGGTTAAA
Source organism: Protopterus annectens (assembly GCF_019279795.1). Classification (NCBI taxonomy): domain Eukaryota; kingdom Metazoa; phylum Chordata; order Ceratodontiformes; family Protopteridae; genus Protopterus; species Protopterus annectens. The sequence continues at coordinate 1,275,524,874 of NC_056733.1, forward strand.
TATCATTTAAAGCATCTTTGTAACCAGCCTGATTGAAATGGGCATTTTGAGACAATGCAGCAATTGTCTGATATTTACTTACAACCACAAACTAACACAGATGTGACAGCTGTAGTTATTTATGAGAGTTGCAGTTATTTAATGCTGCTGTAGGCAATGTCCTGACATGAAGAGACTAAAAATAACACACAGTACCCCACAAAATCTGTCACACGCAGATCAGACCAAACACCTAGACTTAAATATGCTAAGGCTGTTAAAAGCAACCTACCTAAACCACAAAGACTTACCAAATATAATGTAAGAAGCAAGTACCCCCAGCTGCCACAACATAGGGAGCACCCACCTTGAAACTTGTACCAAAGACTCACAGTGTCTCATTTCAAAAGGTCATATTACAGACCTCCACACAATCCAACATCCTAGTCATAGGTCACTCCATTGTGAGAAACACTGGTCTACTGCTCACCAAGCTTTGCAAATAGAAGGTCATGGTCCTTTCATGTTAGCTGCCAGGATTTGCCACAACACACAGACACTCAAGTCCTTGCAAACCCATACACATATGATGCAGTCAAAAGTGCATGCTGGTGTGAATGACATAGGTTCATACTAGACTAACTGCCCTTGCGAACCATTTTAAGTCTAGGCAATTATCCCTTGTGAGACTCAAACCCTGCACCTTGTGTTTGTAAGGCAAACACTTTAACCATTAGGCCACCTTTATTTACAATGAGATATACCACCCTTGCTTACATGAGGAAAGACATAATAAAACTCTCAAACTATGTCATCAAAAATACCACCAAAAATGCTGCTGCTATCTATCTATCTATATATATATATATATATATATATATATATATATATATGTATATATATATATATATATATATATATATATATATATATATATATACATATACATATACACACACACTCACTCACTTACTTATCTTCTCTTTCAATGGAACAGCTATTTTAAATTCCATGTACAAGTTGCAAGTGTGGAAGATGTTTACATTTGCATTGGGGTGTGTGTGATGCAGGCAATGTTCTCTTTAAAGAAGACGCTGCCACCTTGGAGTAGAGATGCCGTGGGTACGTTTTGTCCTGCAAAGCCTCACATATAAAAAAGTCTCAGTTTTGGCATTTATAAAGCTAGCAACACCAAGTAGTATAAACAGTTGTGCAACAACCTCTTACTGCCAGAGGCAGGTTCAAAGCAAAAAATAAGGGATAAAAGTCTCATAACAGGGAGACATTTTAAATAACAGTATTGCTAACTTTAAAATGTTACAGAATAAGAAAAGATGAATTAGCCAAATAGTTGTATGTCGTTATTCATCATTGTGTACAGCTGTCTGCCTTTTATGATCAACACTTTTAAGATAGATGGTGTACAATTCTAAGGCAAAAAGCAGAGGCCCTAAAGTAATATGCTGATAATAAAATTTGCAACCATTCATAAAAATGTCCTGTATTATAAACGGTACATCAAAAACTTACAAGAGACAAATTATACCCAGTCTGGCAACATACCTTGGCAATGCTGTCTCAGTCAATAGACTGAAAGATAGTTCTGGTTGTTTCTTTGAGTCTGGTGGTGGGTATATTAGATACAATTGGTTAACTGAGAGTTCTAGCCTGGCGTTCAGGAAGTTAGGAGGAATGTATCATTATTGGCATGTAGGGCTGGTTTTGGCATATGGAGTAAATACGAAAATGGACAATTGATATTGTTAACTGTATTTTCTTATTTGTGGATTGTGTCTTCTTAGAGATCAGCTCTTTTGGAGATGCAAAGGGACTTTCATTTCTATTGATAGTCATGGCAGTAAGAGGTCCTCAGTAATGTTTATTTAGTGCTCCCCCTCTATGCATTGTTGCTTTAAGGCTGAAGTGAAGTTTAGTTCAAGGGTTGGGGAGATAAGGATTGATATACTATCTGTAAAGGTGCAGCATTTTGCTTTAATTATGCTTAAAGCCACGGTGTATTGCAAGGAGGTGTCCTTAAGGGTGCACAGTTCTAGCTAGTGCAGGGTTGTGTATTTACAAAGAGGAGAGTGTCATAGTTTTCTTATTTGTAATATTTAATTCTATGTGGTAATAAACTGTGGGGCAGAAACACTTAGCAGCAAAGAACCTTTTTTTTGTTTGTTTTGGTCACTTGATATCTGTCCTAGCAGGACTCCCAACCTGTGATTATGCAAAGTAATGCAAAAGTAACTAGTTACTAGTTGCTAAAAAAAATAATATCTTACTATTATTTTGTTACTATTTTGAAAAAGTAACATGTTATACTACTAGTTACTAGAAATTGTAATATATTACAGTAATGCGTTACTTTTGTAACACGTTACAACTATAACTACATACAGGCTACTTAGGAGAGATCTCTACCTCACATATAGGTGATCAACAGACCTTATCCAGTCAGACCTACTGCAACTGCACATTACCAAGTCCAATGGGGGTATAGATATCCACTCAGGAGCTCTACATCTCTTTTGCAATATAAAAAATAACATGCCGGGGATAAATATATGTCACAGAGACTGTCAAGATCAACAGACCCTTTCCAGTTAGACATGCTGCACATTATCAAGTCCAATGGGGGTATAGACATGCACTCAAGAGATCTACATCTCTTTTGCAATATAAAAAATAACATGCTGGGGATAAATATATGTCACAGAGACTGTCAAGATCAACAGACCCTTTCCATTTAGACATGCTGCACATTATCAAGTCCAATGGGGGTATAGACATGCACTCAAGAGATCTACATCTCTTTTGCAATATACAAAGGGCATGCTGGAGGATAAATATGTGCCACAGAGACTGTCACTTCTTTGGACTCCTCTTCCTCTCCACATAAAACAAAGCACTTATCTTACACTATTCTGATGTAATCTGGATGAATGGAAGGGTAACACCAAATTTACCTCTAGTTTTGCATCCTTGTCTCTCATGGATTGGGCAACATGTAACTGATTTGCTCTTCTCTGGGTTATTCATACTTAAAATATAAAGGCTAAAAAACTTCATGGGAATTTATGGCTAAGGCTTCTAAAGATCCTCATGCATCAAAAGTCTAGCAAGTATCTATGAACCTATAACTGTAAGCATCCTCTTGAAATACTTCATCACACATTTCAGGGCTACCAATCTGCCTCTGGATGCCAGAAATGTTTAGTACTCATACAAAAAGCCCTTCAGTGTACAAGATCTGGAATCAAGACAGTAGATCAGTTTTGTCAGGCTGTGCTGATCATAAAACCATGAATTACAATGTTATCAGAAATATGTTTAGGAGGGGTTAAGGATTTCTTACATGGTGTAATATGGTCTGTCCCCCATGGTATTCCATACTTAATAGAATCATCTTCAAATTTGATACACATTGTGGAAAGCAAGGACAATCTCTAGCCATAGTAATTTCATATGGGAACAGCACATTTCAAACAGGTTCATAATTTGTGAACTTGGCCATAGAATATCAGCTTGAATACTGTGGATATCAAAGTTACCTAAACCTTATTCCCTTCTGTGTCCTCTGTCACATCTTGAAATTATTGTGTGTGTGTGTGTTTCTGTATATATGTGTGTGTGCGCGCGCATGTGTGTGAGGACAATTAAATCAGGGTGACTCACTATGACTCGATCAAACTTATTAATCATCACTTGCATAAATCATTTTTTAATAAACACAGATATTTTCTAACCCTGATTTAGCAGGTGTAGTCAAATGTCAATTTATACAATTTCACACAGTTGCACATCATTACACTCAGAAAATCACTGCACATCATTACTGACATCTCATCAGAGTTGCAGCTGCAAATTTCTTGCCTACATAACATAGACCCTTTGATGTTTTATTTCAAAATTAACTTATGACACACATTTTATTTAACCTAAGGTAGTAGTAGTAGATTTTTGCCACTTCTTTTAGTGACCCAAATATCTAAATGTCATCTACTCCAGAAAAGTTTCTGTCAAATGTAGCAAGATAATTGCATGTACCCTGTATTGAAAAAAATATGCAGTTTTATTTTGCTTAGCTCCAAAAATGGATAGGGTGTGTCACATGCTTTTAACCCTTGAGGTTTCAAAGAATGTATGTCTGTCACTGCACACCTTTATATGTTAGGTTGGTATTCCATGGCATGTAAGACAAAAAATTAAAATGTTAAAGAAAGTGCAATCTTCTTAAATTATTCTCCAGCTCTTGTCTTTTCTGATTACTTCTGTCTTGTAAGCATTCATACTGTCAGAACTGTTAGTGTATCCTACCCTGCTGTATATACTGAGAAGTAGCCTTAAAGGCATACTGTTATAACTGTTAGTTTACAACTCACCTTATTCAATGTACTCAGGACAATCAACAGTTTTGGTTAAGTGTTGCTGTACTTTCTTTTTCAGTCTCTGTCATATAAAGAACCTAAAGCTCTACACCAGAGTATTCACTCACTTGTTCCCTTCCTAAATTCTCATTTAGGGCTGTAACCTCTCTGTGGCTTGGTTGAATCACTCTCAGCACACACTCCAGTGGTTCTTGTCTCAGCTCCAACATCTGGCTTCACCTCTGTCTTGAATTGTCTCTCTCACCATAATGGTTTTGCTTAAACCATTCTTTGTTTATGAAGTGTATGGAGGGTGATAAATCAGTTCAGGTTCAAATACCTTTGGGTGAAACATTTAAGAGAAGTGTAATAAGCATTGTATTTAGTTAGTTCTGTAAGAAATTCAATTTCCAAACAAAATCTCATTTATTATATCGCTCTTTCACTATAAAATATAACTTTTCATCCAACCATTTTCTGTACTGGTGAATGTCTTGCTGACCACTCATTTTGTGGGATTCCCAGGTTAATCCAGGTAAGCTGAGACATATGATCGCTCCAGTATGTCTAACCTCTGCACTGGGGTCAGTTCCTGCTGGGCATTGCCTGCAATTCCTACAATGGGAAGCATCCAGATGTATAATCACAGGAATGTTATAAAACCTCCTACAACCCCACTCAAATTGCAGGAGCACTAGTTTGACTCTAAAATCCTCCCACATTGCATCATATAGGCTCAACCCAACTACGTGGTGCAAAAACCTCATTTCTGAAATTTGTATGAGTGATTCATTTTCTTGATTATGAGCCATTGTTCATGACTACTGGTGGTTAGGACAGGGACATGGACTGATTTTAAAATTACAAGCTTCATTCTATGTCTAAACTCTCAGTTTGCCACCACACTCTGGCACAGCACCAGCAGTGGCACCATCCCTGCACACATCCCCCTCTGCCTTAGCTAGTGAACAAGGCACGAAGGTACTTACACCCCCCCCCCCCACACACACACACACAAGCGCACTACCCTTACAACTGCAGAAGGTAATCAGCACTTTTCTGGGCGAGATCCATGGTCTTGATTTTTGTTGATTTTCATTCCACCTTCTTTACACTCATCAGTGAATCACTTAGGGGACTGGAGATCTTATTCGTTTAAGACTACAGCAAGACAGCAGCTTCTGCAAACAGCAAAAATGCTATGATTGTATTCATAAAACCAAATATTCTATAAACTCTGGCTGCTCCTTGATATTGGATGAGTGGAAATTAAAATGAGGAGGGGAGACCCCCTGGTAACATCCTGTGAATGAAAATTACAAAGAGGAGTGGAGATGAGAGCCACCTCTGTCAGACTTTTGCTCCTAACTCAAAAGTATTTAAAACCATGAAAAAGTGTAGAATCCACAAAAAGAATGTTACCCCAGAAGTTCATACCAGAAAGTTTGATACAAAAGAAACACTAAGATAAGCACTTCCATTTTAAAAGTTAAAACTTCAAATGAAAAAATGATTTCTCATTACAGCTTATATAAGATGTATAAAATCATGTGATGACCAAGCTCCGGAAGGATATCTAATCTATTTAAAGAGACCAACCACCTATTCTTCTCAGCTATAACCTATATAGTCAAAACTTAAAATCATAGTAGACCAGCAACTGTAAATACCCGACATACATTGATAAGTCTGAACCAAAGAAAAACAGATGTTTTAAAACACAATCAGAAATAATGGGGGTAATTCAATAAAACCTACACTGAGAGATTCTCCATGTAGGAATAGTGATGTGGCTCGAACACTAAATGTGGCTGCCAAGCAATCCAGGGAGCAGGGCTGGGGGTGTGTAGACACAGTGCTGACATGGAAGTGATTGCAGAATGCAAATCATCTTATCTGTTGGTGAAAACCATGCAAATGAGGTGATTTTGTGATCCAGGAAGCAGAAGGGCATCCATGAAGGTGTCGTGTCTGCAGGAAAAATGTATGTGGTTACTAACCGTGTACCGGAATGTAAAAATAAAACTGGGGCTGTGATAACTCAAATAAAAGCAACTAACAACTCCGAGACCGCACTATAGTGTGGTAAAGGGAAGATTTCCCTTACTGCACTGTAGTGCAGTCTCGGAGTTGGTATATTTAAAGTGTGGGGGGTGAAGATTAGCTTGCCCCCTTCCTACAGCTGTTAGTTTTGTGTGGGTTTTTTTTTTTTTTACATATGTTCGAAGTTTTATAACTTTGAACATTTAAATTCGATATTTTAATGTTCGAAGTTATAAAACTTCAAACATATGATATAGACCTGCTAAGCTGTGCTTAGTTGGTTAAAGAAAAGGGGAGGGTCAAATCTGCTTAGCAATGCTTATACTGGAGCTGTGGGTTTGTGCAGTGCGGGGCTTAGAAGTGGAGGAAACTGAAAAAAATAAATAAATAAAAGGAAATAGCTTAGAAAAGCCAATTAGCTATAAATGACTAATAAGCCCTCTGCCACTCACACTGGCTTATTCAAGACCCTCAGTAATGTAGCTGGCAGGTGGAATGTATCATAATCAGCCAGTCACACAGGCTGCATCTGCAGCACACCAGTATGAAGTATGCAAACACCCTTCAATCTGATTTTTCCCACGAACTCTGCACCATTGGAGTACACACTTGGGAATTTTAACTGACAATATGATAGGGGCTGCTGCTTTGCTAAATATCTACATGCTACAGGCAGAGGTCAGTGATGACGATGCTGACAACCGGCCCAGACTAAGGAGGAGAAGAGTGTTCAGACCCAGGGTAGCATTTCAGGGGCTACATGAGATAGAGATAGAGCTCTACAGGGTGAACAGGGACATACTATAGCAACTCACCAAGCTCTGCTACTCTGAGTCTGAGGTGATGATGGCAGAGCTTGGTGAGTTGCTACAGGGTGGACAGGGACATACTATAGCAACTCACCAAACTCTGCCGCTCTCACCTCAGACCCAGAGCCAACAGAGGGGGAACCCATCCCAGTGGAAGCAAATGTATGTGTAGCCTTAAGATACTAGCTAAAGGTACTTTCCAAAGACCTACTGGGGACATTATGGGGACTCACAGGAATCTGCACAATGGGTACTCCACCAGTTCCTGGATGTCATGCTACATAAGCCATAGAGCACATTTATTTCCCCAACTTTCCTGAGAAGAAGACCACCAATATGCATCTCTTCCACCATGTAGCACACTACCCAGAGTTATTGGGTTCCATAGACTGCACTCATGTATACATAAAAGCATATGAGTGCAGTCATCTGCTTTGATGTGCACATGACTGCAGTCTATGGCATCCCATTTGCACATCAAAGCACCACCTGGTGAGGAGGGTAGAGTCTACATCAACCACAATGGGTATCACTCCATCAACTGCCAGGTCATGTGCAATGCCCAGGGCATTATCATCAGTGTATGTGCTGTCAGCCCTGGCAGTTATCATGACTCCCACATCTGGCATGCATCACAGCTGTACCAGGCATTTGACAGGGGGGACATCCCGTATGGCCATCTAGTGGGAAATGCTGGCTATGCGCTGGAACCTTGGATGATGACATCCATCAGAAATGCACACACACCTACTGAAGAATACCATAATGAGGCACATGCACAAATTAGGAACATCGTAGAGCATGTGTTTGGGCTGCCCAAGTCACGGTTTTGCTGCCTTGATATATCTGGTGGAGCTCTGCTGTAATCCCTAGCGACATGTACACACATATTCATAGTATCTGCCATGCTACACAATATGATCCTGCAGAAACAGCTGCGGCAGGAATATCACAGGGAAGGGACACATAGTCCCCCACTATTGCCAAGGTCCCCACAGGCACATGGGGACTCAGAGGAGGAACTCCCTGAGCCTGTCCCTGTAGGCAGATGTAGGCATGCCCAGTACTCCCTGGCCTTGGCAAAAAGGCAACACATAGCACATACAGTGAATCCTAGGGAAACAGGGACTGACACCTCATTCCGACTCACACACACAGTAAAAAGGATGCCACACACATCACACTACCTGTACCTTACCATGTATAGGCTGTGTACTGCATGCATCCAACGGAGTCAGCACTGAAACGCTGTCCTCACCACTGCTGCAGGTGCAAGGTAAGTCACACTTCTTAACAACAAATTAATGGAGTAGTAGGCTGTGGTAGCATATCTATGGTATTGCTGCATGTATGCAAGGGAATGCGGTGGGCTACCTGGATAGCAGATGACAACAGACAGCTATATGGGAACAACAGGAAATATCCACCAAATACTGGCTCCCCCAGAATATGCAGTAATCCCCAAGGTGCCAAAATTCACTGCAGCATATGTGGAGGACTAAGAAACTGCAGGGTCATACTGTAGATTACATGCATGGATATCAAAGTTGGAGTCCCATACACACCTCTCAGCCTCTCACAGCAAGTCATCTGTACAAATCCATAAATAAATGCGTGGCAAAAGCCCACAAATAGGGACAGTTATGAAATATTGCTCTTACAAACTTAGGCAGTTATATTAGAACAGTTGCATTAAGTCACTGAAGGGTAATACGTCTGAAACCCAAATGTCTGTCATTACTTTCTATCTTCGATCTTTAATGATATGCCAGTATTTTCCAAGACAACCACAATGGACCCAAGATATGAAGCAAACATCTGGACAGTGTGGAAATTTGTACAGTTGAGAGGTATTCCCCCCTCCCCTCAACACACCCATGTTCTCCTAGAAATGCAGTAACATTCATGTTTGCAGGGAAACAGCACACCACACATTCCCATGACTGTCAGAATCAACTTGCTAACTTGTTCCATGTCCACAATATGCAGGGGTCAATGTGTTGTGTATATGCGTGGTTAATACTGTCAAGAAGAAGACAGCAATTGATGTTGGCTATTGTGGCTTAGTGGTCTAATTACAGTACTGTGGTTGACAGGGTCCATATTTTAAGACTGGATGTGGCAACTATTTTGCATGTCAGGTACACCTACAGTAGGAGTTGTACACACTATCCAGAAGTCAATATTTGTTACTGCAGGAAAGCTGGACAATGGAGGGACAGGGGGCCACACATATGGACAGTATACAGCTCAGAGTAACCTACACAGTGCCTAGTAGAACAGCAGGTTGTGACAAGTCAGTGTAGTGCCATGTTATAAATGGCTGCCATGTTACTGTGTCAGTACTGACAACAAGTCAGTGGGTACCATCCAGACCCCTCCTGGAATGACAGGGTGTCAGAGAATGTCCACACGTATGCCTCATATATCTGTTCTGTTTGTCATAACATTGCATTTGCCTGATAAATTATGTGCAAAACAATAAAGGTTGATGTGAAAACATTAATGACAGACAGTTGAGAAGCAGATGTCATACCCATAAGAAAATGCAACCTAATACAAAACTGTTCTACCAACTGTCTATGTTTGGAAGAGCAATATTAACACCTTGTCCCCATGTTTGGGCCTGCATTTGACTGTTGTATATGGGGCTCTTCAGATTTCAGTCTTTAAGAGTTTGACAGCTATGGCCAACATGTAGCCTTATAATAACATTGCAACACAAACCATCTGAGGACCACAGCAGATGTAGGGGATGCAATGATGGACAACCTGCTAAAAAGGCACAGTCAGAGGTGTGAAATCCATAACCCTATGTGTGATGTAATGACTTTTACCCCACTCATACCATAACTACAAATACATAACAGCAGCAACTGTGGACAAAACCTGTGACTGGACTACAGAAGGACAAAGAGACACATATAAGGGAAACCACTGGTCAGACAAACGGAGAATGAGCACACCAGAAAAATTTGCGCAGTAACATAGGTTCCCTGCAGTGCATGAAGTCAGGAAACAAATGTATGTCACCAGTTCATCACATTACTCTATAACTCTATACTGCTCTGCCACTGACATACCAGGAAATCACAGTGCTATGAAGAATATACCACTCACATTATGGAAAACTACTCGGTCCAATGCACTGTGTACCCACACCAGGATACAACTCATTTAATAAGGATAGCACACAGCCAGGAGATCCCCAGCCAGTATATCACTGGGGTGCTGGACTGTTTATACAGGTTCATCAGCACACAAAATCCTGGACCGGAGTACAGCTAGCTCTGGAATGGAATCCAACTCTTACTATTGAAGGTCATACTGGGCATGGTCCTACACTTAGACAATTACAGCCCATGTCTAAACCCATATTTGACTATACAACTGTGTTGTCCATATATGTCTTTGCATACAGACAGCTATGTACACCTTAAGTATCTCTCCTCACACCCTTCAGACAGGCTTACCCTCAGATATCTGTAGGTGGCACATATGTGATATATCTGCATCTGTTGAGTGTGATATATATATATATATATATATATATATATATATATATATATATATATATATATATAACATATACAAATTATAGACAGGCAGAGACAGGGGGAGATAGAGATAGAGAGAGCGAAAGAGAGAAGCATAGAGAGAGAGAGAGAGAGAGAGAGAGAGACCCTGAAATGCATAGAGTGATATCCTGATGCAGACATTTGCACACCAATTGTGACCAGTGGCATGTGCCAGTATGAAGGTGAGCTGCATTGTGTAATAGTAGTGAGGTTGGATTTGTAATCTCACATCACCCACCTTGCTTGTGTGTGTGTGTGTGTGTGTGTGTGTGTGTGTGTGTGTGTGTGTGTGTATGAGTGTGTGTGTGTGTGTGTGTGTGTGTGTGTGTGTGTGTGTATGTGTGTGTGCACATGCGTGTGTGTGTGTGTGTGTGTGTGTGTGTGTGTGTGTGTGTGTATGCTTGCATGCATGTGCACATGCGCACTTTTAGGTTAAACCATTTTGAGGCCTTTTACACACAGTAAACCTCCCATTGCCCTAATTTACAAGGCCTGCTGATGTCATTCACCTTAGAAGCACCTTTGGACACCCTACAGCCATGTAAGCTCCATGGCACATGTGATAAGTATGTAGCACTGTAGTGCATACATCTAGATAGGTAGGGGTTCTAATCTCATTGCTGCAAACTGTGTTTGTGTGTATTTCTAGGTTAAAGCATTTTGAGGCCTTTTCCAACCAGTAAACCTCCTGCTGCCCTACTTTACAAGGCTTGCTGTTGTCATTCATCTTATAAGCAGCTTTGGACACCCTTCCACCATATAAGCTCCATGGTGCATGTGATAAGTATATAGCACTGTAGTGCATGCACTTAGATAGGTTGGAGTTCTAATCTCAGCACTGGCAACTGTGTGTGTGTGTGTGTGTGTGTGTGTGTGTGTGTGTGTGTGTGTGTGTGTGTGTGTGTGTGCACACTTCAAGGTTAAACCATGTTGAGGCCTTTTCCACCCAGTACACCTCCCATTGCCCTAATTTACAAGGCTTGTTGATGTCATTCACCTTAGAAGCACCTTTAGATACCTTTACGCCATGTAAGCTCCATGGCACATGTGATAAGTATGTAGCACTGTAGTACATACAACTAGATAGGTAGGGTTTCTAATCACAGTGCTGCAAACTGTGTTTGTGTGTGTTTCTAGGTTAAAGCATTTTGATACCTTTTCAACCCAGTAAACTTCCCATTACCCTACTTTACAAGGCCTGCTGATATCATTCACCTTAGCAGCACCATTGGACTGTCTGGAGGTATATAATCTCTGTGGTGCATGTGATAACAACGTAGCACTATAGTACAGAAAACTTGATAGGTAGAGGTTCTAATCTCAATGCTGGAAACTGTGCGTGCATGTGTGTTGGTTATACAATTTTGAGGCCTATTTCATCCTGGTGATCTCCCCAATGCATTACTTTACAGGGCCTGTTCATGGCATCCATCTTAGATCCACTGTTGGATACTTTCTAGGTATATAAACTCCATGGCATATGCGATAAGTAGGTAGCACTATGATACATACAACTAGGTAGGTAGCTAGGTTTTGAATCTCAATACAGCCAACTGTGGTACCATGTTTGCACGTGAATCATATCCCCTGTCGCTGTAATGTGTGGTTGGTTATACTATTTTAAGGCATGTTGACCCCCTCCCTGTGACATTACTTTAAAGGGCCTGTTGATGTCATCCACCTTAGATGCACCATTTTAAACTCTACATACCATACCACTCATCTTTACAGATGTATGCAGAATGTCCAGATGTTTGTAACATATATGCTGTCCGTGTCTCATAACAGTGGGGTCTTATTTCAAATCACTGGCAAATCAGTGAGAGTTGGCATCACAAATAGTGATAGACATGCCAGCTTCAGACGTCATTCCCTTCTGAAACTTCATGCTGATGCAAAACCTGTTACCCTATCACTTGTCTAGGTTTGTATGAGCAATATGTAAGAAGTGTCCTTATTTTCGGGGGTTTATCCCACCATTCATGAAGGCATTCTCAAAATTGATTGCTGTAAGAGGTTGTGAGTTATGCCCATGGCATATAATCTCCATGGCGCATGCAATATGTACGCAGTATTATAGTACATACAAGTAGATAGCTAGGTGTTCTAATCTGACTATTGCCAACTGTGTGAGTGTATGTGTTTCTGTATGCATATCCCCTGTGTGTATGCAATGATTATACCATATTGTGTGCCTGTTCCACCCTGTTAACTTCCCCATTGCCAACCTATTCAGGGCCCCTACAGATGTCATCCACCTTAGAAGCACAGTTACATATTTTCTAAAGCAAAGACACTATGGTGTGTACAATAGTCATGTTGGTTTTGTATTGTACATAACAAGATAGGTATGTGTTCAAATCTGAAAAGTGGCAACTCTGTGTGCATGTGTGTTTCAATACATGTCCCCATGCAGCAGTGTGTGTGTGTGTGTGTGTGTGTGTGTGTGTGTGTGTGTGTGTGTGTGTGTGTGTGTGTGTGTGTGTGTGTGTTTGTTTGAGATGGCTCTACCATGTTAAGGGTCTGTTAACCCCCATTGGCAATCCTAATAGCCTGAAAATGTCATCCACCTGAATAGTAGTGGCAGACACTGCAAATAGTAGCTCTGTGGTGCTTGTGTTATGTATATAGCACTATCGTATGTAAAACTAGGCAGATAGAGGTTCTACTGTCAACAAGGGCAGGTCATGAGTGTGTGTGTGTGTGTGTGTGTGTGTGTGTGTGTGTGTGTGTGTGTGTGTGTGTGTGTGTGTGTGTGTGTGTGTGTGTGTGTGTGTGTATCCCCTTGCAGCAGTCTGTCTTATGGCCACCAGCATACCTCTCAACCCCTCACAGAAAGACATCTGGTTAAAGCCATACAGAAAAGTGGGGCAAAGTTCAAACACTGAGTACAACCTTCACATATTACTGTGAAATGCATGGAAAGTAGATACCAGAACAGGTTGTGCATTTGAATGCATTTTCCAAAGAGCATGAATTGTGACATGACAAAATCCTTCATTATTCTCTAATGTTAGTCTTTTATGATTTTCCACCAATTTGCCAAATAAACACAATGTTATGATAAACGGAAATAAAATATGTGGCAAACATCAGGACATTCTGCCAAAATATGTAGAGTTGAGAGGTATGGCTACCATCTGTAACATCCTGCAGGTTGCAGTCCATGTTTGGCAATGTGTGACCTGTGACAACAAATAAAATAATACAGAGGTCCCCAGAGTGTAGGACAACAAACATTTCATAAAGTTATCTACTAATTGCATAGAGCAGTTATTCCACATCAGAAGCATCTTAATGTCATGACAAATAGCATAAGCTAAGGTAATGTCACACAAAGAAACTGTCATATTAGCAAACCAAAGGATATCCTGTGTGTTGCACTTGCTGTGGGTATGGTGTGTCCTGCCAACTGTCACGTTACTGCAATATGTGTCCTACAGTCCACATTTGATAAGGTGTCAACCACAATCTGTGTTGCCTATGTGCATGCAATATGTAGACATGTGAAGGCCCTGTGACTGCCTTCTGCCTCCAATGACCTACATGTATTTAGCCATGAATGCTAACTGCCTCCACACACATATGTAGTTACTGCCTAGGGCTGTGTCAACTGTAAGTAGTATGCAGTCTGTCATTGAGCCACAAACTCCTAACACACTGCAATGGGCCATACAGTGGGTATGGAATGGTGACAAAGTCCTGGCCTCAAGCTGAATGCAGACAACAGTATCAGCATACCATACAAAAAGGCCATGGCCCCACTATTTTCCACTTCAGCAGCAACCCCATAAACACACACACTGTGATGACAAACCTGGGTACTTAGCATGCTAACAATGATGCATTCAGGCAACAAGTAGTGGCAGTGGTCAGGATTCTATGTGGTTCACAACATATGACATATCTGTGGTTCCAGACAACAGGTGGGCATTACCTCTGAATAGTCCTCAGTCAGTACAACAATACATTAGCAGCATGGCCAGTCTGCTATGCACCTATGCAGACATCTGCAGAAACTGTAAAGGCTATGTTAACACCCACAAAGGTCATCATTGGCCCTCAGCACCTGTTCCACGCAGACAGCCTATGATCAGTACTGCCCCAGTGGTTATTGGTCAGGTTGCCCACAGCTGTCTGTGAAATGGCTAGATGGCAACGTTGTGATCAGCCCTTCAACAACTGCCCCATATACAAGAGTATAACTCTGTGTGCATTACCGGCATGACAGGCCTGACTCACATATGACACAGCACAAAAAGCTGATGGAGGGACAGGTTTGTCAACCAGAGGCTGCCCTGTCTCATGAATGCACTCCCCAAATATGCCAAATACAGTACTATGCAGACCCTCATCAACTGCTTCAAGGTTGAGTGGCTGGGAAAAAACATCTGTCCTGGGGTTCCAACATGTGTCCATCAATGCCATGGCCAACAGGTGCTGATCAGTGATTGTGTTGGGGATAAAATAAAGGACCTAGGTCTAGTACTCTAGTAACCTCTTCTGTAACTATGAACCTGTGATCCTAAGGAACACCCAGGTGACATGTATCAGGACTAGTTTGCTGTGTCAAGGGATATGCATGCAAGGTTACGCTGTCTGCCCCATTGTCCCTCACACATTATTCCACGCATACCTTAGTGATGAAAAGGTGTCCATGTTGCCACCCTGCCATCTTGAGCTTCTGTAATGGCAGCAGCTCCCCACAACTTACACATGCAGACACCTGGAACAGAAACAGAATATGGTCTGTGAGACAGCAGTCAGTCAGCAGTACTAACAACAATAAAGCATAATGGCAACTAGGTACATATACCACAGAAAAACTAAGAACCAGAAAAACACATAAGATGAAAGTCCAGAACCAGGATAAATACCTCCACAAGACTCCAATTACACAAACTTGATTTATTTAGCACTTCCATCAGAATGTAATAAATGACTTCTTCAGAATACTATGAAGAACAATATACCACATTTAAGTACCATTTTTAAAAAATACATATGACTTCCTCCACCAATAAAAATGCTATTTCAATAATGATTAATATTAAAGTTAAAAGTGAAGGTACATAAAGAATAAACAAACTAAAACCACAAAAATCAAAACATAATTCAATAATATTGTCCCCCAGAGCAACTTATAAAATAAAAATTGGAAACTATTAAATAGCATAGGAACGCAGCTTTAAATAGCTGCATATACTAAAGCAGTCATTAAAACCAAGAAATATCTGGGCATTTAATCTCAGATAAACATATCTCTTTAAATTCAAGCAAATCTGCCCATGGTCCACCATGTGGATCTTTTTTTACCCCTTCAACCACCACAAATTTAAAATCGTGGGTAGGAAATATTTCCACATGCTTGTAAAAAGCATTGTTGGTATTTAGGTTTCTGATGTCCCTAATGTGCTTGTCAATTCTTTTTTTTAGCCTCCTCTTTGTTTTACCAATATATAAACCATTGCACTTCATGCACAAAGCAGCATAGACCACCCCATATGAATTTCATGTAAATCTACCAATAGGTCTAATAATGGTATAATTGATCTTAACTTTATCAGTACTGAGAAAAAAGTTGCACTGTGTGCAAAAACTACACTTCTTGGTGCCTACTCCACCATTGTATGGCAGTGCTCTCACTCTCCCTTCCATTACATGTTTAATAGTTGTACCCTTCCTGAACACCATCCGGGATTTTAATCCTAATTTATCCAATACATCATCTTATCCATAAAATATCTGCCAATTTTTTGGTCAAGATGTCATAAATACTTAGGTGATCAACTGAGAATCTGGTGACAAAAGAAAAAGTATATTCATTATGAACATTAATCAAACCAGGGCCTAAGTCAGTGTCAAGATTTGCAATGTAGTTGCTAAGCAATGGTGTAATAGTCCCATTCTCCCTTTTTAAATGGACCTCATTGTAAACTTTCCCCACTAAATCTAGTGGGTAGTCTCTAGACCTAAACATCTCTGTGAGCGCATCACATTGTTCTTGAAAATCATTGTCCTTGCTAACCATCCGTGCAATTCTCACAAACTGGCCTTTAGTGATGCTCTTCTTAACGTGTTCAGTGTGGTTGCTGTGATAATGCAGGAGGCTATTACAGTAAGTGGGCTTTCTATAAAGATCACTAAAATATTGCAGACTCCCTGAATCCTTCTTAATTTACACATCCAGGTAATTAATACCATGTAAACTGTGTGTATGGGTGAATTTTAAAAATTCCTTGGTACTATTTATGTAAGCCAAAAAGTTGGTGACATCTGTACTGTCACCATTCCAAAGAAAAAACTTAATCTATGTAACGTAGGTACAACTTCTACTTGTTAATAAAAGGGGAGGTGAATAAGAACTTTCTTTCTCACATTAACATAAGGATGTTGGCAAATAAGGGGGCACAAATGGCCCCCATAGCTATGCCTGTTTTCTGTAGGAAGTATTGTCTCTCAAAAAAAAACAAAGTTATTCTTTAGAACAATTTCCATGAGGGTCAATAAAATGGCCACCTGTTTGTTGCTAAAGGGAGTAGTATCATACAAAAATTATTCAAACCATTCAATGCCTAAGGAATGAAGAATTACATTAGAAAGGTTGACTACACCCACAGTTATAAATGTAGTTCTTTCATCATACTCTAGGCTAATTTTTTCAAAAAATGCCAAGAATCGATACAAATGTGCCCCTCATCCTTCAAAACATCCTTAAGTATAGTATCTATGTACTTTCCCACAGAATGTGTTTTTGATCCACTTGCACTAACAATCGATCTTATGGGGTGGTTGTGCTTGCCCTTGTGTATGTTCAGAATTCCAAAGATACTTGGCACCTTAGGATATTTAGTAAATAAAAATTCAGCTAGTGAAACTGCTTAATAGAAGAAAAAAACAGAGTGCAGAAAATTACCAAAAGAGCTAGAACTACTACAGAATGAGGCAAGAAATAGTTGTACCCCTTTTATTATTTTAAGCACTTTTCATCCCATGTAATTGTGGAACTTCTTCAGATAAAATTCAATTAGTGAAATCAACTTTTATAGTTATCTAAAAAAGTCATGTGTTCACAAACACCAATAGGATCTGTTGCATCCTGAACAACTTCCTTTGTTATTTCTTTAAAACATTTTCGATAAAGATCAATACCTGCGTATCCACTTACTAGTTATTTCCATCCACCTAACTTACCCATTCAACAATAAAATCTATAATATGAAGATATATAAGTAAAAATGAATTTATTTAAATAACTAGTGCTATATATGAATATTTATATACATATAAACATACAAGGATATGTGTGTATATAGATATATATATATAAATATGTGTGTATAACATATAAACACACATATATGTATGTGTATATATAAGTATGTATTTCTTTACTAAAATATTACTCAAATAGAAAGTTTATAAACAAGAAAACTAAGTATACACACCCACACACACACAAAATTAATACAATAAACAACATAATATTCCTATCTCATCAGGCTTTTTAGTTTCAAAATACAAAACAGAGAATAAACTTCATTCAAGCCTGGAAAACGACAAACACTAGTACAAAATTGCCAACAAAGCTCTAATCTCTCTAATAAAAGTGATTCAGGACACCCTCTGCCATCCGGTAAAATACAGTCAATTGCTCTGAACTTAAAATTGTGATATGGTTAGTCTCTAATATGCCTAGCCAGGGCATTCTCCTGTTTAGACCTACTGATGTGGTATAAGTGTTCATAGACACGCTCCCTCAACCTTCTGTCAGATTTTCCAATATAGAAGGCTGGGCATTGTTGACACTGTGCTACGTACACCACCGACTTAGATTGGCAATTAAGCTTGAATTGGGTGTGATATTTTCATCCTCTAATCATAAAACCTTGTCCAATATACATATATTTGCAGTAATGACACGTTACATTTAAACATGCCTTTCCTCATGCTAGCACTCTGATTATTGCACTGCAATAATTTTTTTAGATTCTGCCCTCGTTATAAAACTATCTTAGGTGACTCTTGCAATTTCTGTCTTGTTGTTATGTCATTTCTAATTAATAACCAATTTTTGTTAATAATCAAATAAATGTCAGGAACATTAATGCTGTATTGGTTATCAAACAACATGAACTATATAGGCTATTCTGTTTATCATCGCTTACTATAAGCTCAGTGCTATGACCTGACCTAACCTTTCCACTCAGGATTGGTTTATATATGCCTGCAGTTCTTTTCTGTTGGACTTCCTCAGTCAGGTTATAAAACACTACATCTGGGTAGCCCCTTTTGTTAAATATCTCCTTCAAATTACTGCATTCTATGTTGAAATCATTGTCAATAGTCACCATACCCTCAATAGCTGTCCCTTGACCACTGATCGTTTCTGGTGGAATGAGTGACAATTACTATAATGAAGGAAGGAGTTAGACTATGTCTCCTTCTGGAATATTTTGGCACTATAACACTTATTGGTTTTATCTCTGAACAGGTCAACATCAAGGTAAGCTATCCGATCAGTACTGAAATTATCAATAAATGTGAAAAATTGTGTAGTAGAATTAAAGTATGTCAATAGCTCATTTGCTTTTACTGCATCCCCATTAATAATCATGAAGATGTCATCCATGAAACGTGTGTAATAATATATCTGACTTGTAATTGATGGGTTTTTCTTGATGAATTCCTGCTTCCAGTATGCCATCACCAAATTAGCAAAGCTGGCTCCACAAGGGGAGCCCATCGCCATACCAGTTTTTTTGTAGGTAGTATTTGTTGTTAAAAGTAAAAAAATTGGGGATAGAATGATGTCCAAGAGTTCCTCAATAAGGGAAACTTCAGCTGGGGTTGCCCCTTTACTACATATCATATAACTGACCCATTCCCCTCCTTCAAGGTGGGGTATTAAGGAGTACAAATTTTTAACATCTACCATTAAAAAATGTAAGTTAGTCTGAAAATCCAATTGATTAATGTTTGACAAAAAAGACCATGAGTCTTTACAAATCTGACTCTCCAGGGTAACATATTTCTTTAAGATGTGATCAGTTACCTTGGCACATAAATATGTGATGCTATTTCTGGCGTTCACAAGAGGTCTCATGAGGGGGGGTCATTGATGTTTTTGTGAACTTTTGGGATATTCTAGGGGTTCCAGTACCTGTGACTTGGGGGTGATATGGTAAACAGACCACGATGCTCTGCAAGAGATGGCCTCCATCTGTCTTCACAGGTCTTCATGTGTCTGGCAGTGGTTCCCAATGGCCCCATAGTGACTCCATTAGTAACATTGGTGAAGTTATCACTACAAACATATAAGTCTCAGTGCAGCACACACTGAAGGCCATGCTACTAAACTCTAGAGGTGTAGACTTGACTTTGCCCTCATTAAAAGAATTTCTAACCCTGGGAACTGCAGATGTCTGTGCAGTCGCACAGACCATTGTTCAAAGGTGCAGAGAGCACCCCAGCCTTAGATGGTCAACCATCCTATTGTACATGCAGAAGCCAAAATTTAGCCAATAATGCAATGGGATATGGGGTTTCCATATATATGAGACACATACATACCTCCACACTGTACAGGCAGTAAGATGCACAGGGGACACTGCAGGGGCAGTTCACCATTGCCAGCACAAACCTATTCAAATCACAGTTTGCTACTGGCCATCACATGTAACCAGGAAGCCCAGTCTGCCATTATGGATCTCATCAACTTCATTCAGAGTTGGGTCTCTACCCTAATCCTGGGTCAGTCGAACAACCCTAACATACATTCTAAGATGTACCCATGTCAGCACACAAATGGCCAGTAAGCCATCATCAGTGCATCTAGGAATACCTTGGTGTGGCCAGAGGCTACACCCACATGAGGTGAAGGTGTATTGCAGTTGACATTACACAACATGGGTTACCACTGCAGCATCCCTACAGTGTCTTCTTCTGTGGCAAAGCAACTGTCATGCAGTCACATTTGCAGTCACCATCTCCCACAATACCCATCCACCTAGGGCAGCCAATCATACACCTCCAACATGGAATACATGCTCCTGGGGGGGGGGTATACACACCCTCACAGGCCCAGAACCATCATCAAGGACTGGCACTAATTTCCACACATACACACAAGTGTATATGTGCATTTGTACAGATGCATGTAGTCAGGTATACCCAACAGGCCTATGTCATCCTCTGCTAGGATATGTACATTTGTCTGGTGGACATGTGGAATACATACTGTCCATAACAGGGATGACATACCACTGTCTGAGATGAAGTAGGTGCAGGTGCCCATTTTGGAGCAATGTCTCCTTAACGTGTACATGAGAATGAGATCCATCCTGCAAATCTGCACAACAAAAACAGAATCTACATTGTCTACATCCACTACACACACAGTCATCTCCCCTACTGCACATATATCTGAAACAGCACAGGAAGCAGCTGCAGCTGCTCACTTGTGGTGCTGAGGGACACCAGCTATAGCACTGCTGTTGGTATAGCATACTGGATGCCTGACAGAGTCAATGTAGGCTGCACCCCCTGTGTTTCCCATGAGTACATCAGGATATCCACAGTACATCCCCATCTCCTATATGTGGGGAACAGGTCACCACTGCCATATGATAGTCACGGTATACATCTGCCATGGAAGCCTGTCACATCACAAGATACATCCTACATGACCCAAAGCATAAACTTGCAACATCATAAAGACCCATATTCAAAGGAGACTGACTACTGTCTTTCTCCCATCTGTTTCATGGACAACTGTCACCCTTTTAGACTAAGGTGGGCTGCCCCACTCAGTCACATGATAGACATAGCAGCCTAACTAGGCTGTTCTGCAAGTCCATAGCACAGTTTCAAGTGAACCTCATTAACAAGGACATGTGCAACCTGGACACACTCCATTACGCACACTTAGGCTTTGTCAAGGAAGGGTTCACGTCTGCTACACTCATGTGACCTTGATGACACAGTCACAAAAGCAGTTGATGGGGGGGATGACACTGCAAAATGCCTCCTTGAGCCGGACAAACTATGTGACAGTATAGCCCACATGGCCATCCTAGCTATAACACTGCTAAGTATGCATCACACCATATGTTACTGTAGGGGTAGCACACCAGTGCTCTGACACAACCCACCTATTCCACATAGGGAAATGCACTTCATGCAGTTCACCCAAAAGTAGGTGTGTAACCTGTTCTGTGTTTGAGCCTCTATGTGTGATGTACACATCTGAGGTGCATGTAACAGCCATTAGCCTATGTCTGACCATGTCTGTGGATGACTGCATGGTGTGTGCCATCACCGGATTCCCTACTGATGTGGACATTTGTCTAGGAGGGTCTCACACAGATACATGACCATTGCCAGACACATGGCCTCAGGCCGCATACCAGGACATGCAGTATGAACCCCAATGGGGAGAGTGATGTCCCCACATATTATGAGGGTACACACAACATCTTAGGCATGTAATCAGTCATGAGTGTGCTGTGGATACAAACCTTTGGCAACATGACATGTCAACACAATATTGCTTCCATTGTAAGATAAACCTTCTACATGGCCCATGTCATACAGAAGGGTATGTCATCATGGGGTATAAACATCCCCCCTATGAGGACCAATAATGTCTATAATTCCCTGTTCATCATTCACATCACACAGCACATGCCACAGCTGGGGACATCACAGATGTTCCCCAACAGGGAATACCAGGCCATTAAACATGTACCACAAAGTGATAGCTCATAAGGCCAACCCTCTAGCCTGTTGACTGGTGACCTCAGTGTGGCATGCAAGGCACTCACGGACTCCACATTGCTTGGACTGCTGCACAAGTGCAAGTCATGATCCACTCTGTTAACAGACACACACACACACACACACACACACACACACACACACACACATGCACACACACACTCATTCACTCAACCTGGTGTGTGACATGAAGTGGCCTTTTTGGCAGCTCTGATGTATGTCCCACACAATCAGCCTAAGGTGGAATGGGCACCCTGTCCACATCAGGCAGTGCAGCTATTTACACCTTTGCAGGCGTAGCCTGGATAACTGGATGGGTAACTGCACATACATCCTTGAGATACAGCCTGTGCCCCTGTTGGATGGGGGCATCAGGTGCTGCTTGCATACACATGAGTTAACATCTGGCCTAGGCATATGGCTGCTCAGGACCCAGAGCCTAGTAACATGATATGGCAGCAGGACTAGCACATATGGTCTGAGTGGTGTGACAGACTGTGTTATTATGTGCCCACACTCATCACTGTCATCGACTGCTGTGTGTCCCCTATAGGCAGCATTACTGTACCTTGTCATCCAGCCTACATCTGAAAAATAGATGAATGTTATTGCAAGTACACGTGGGCATTCCAGCGACATCTGTGCTACACAATAACTGACAGCAGTGCATATGTGGTGTAGGGTGTCTTCCTTGTAGCTGTCTGACATTTGTAGTACTCAGATGTTTGCAGAATGTATACATGTGCCTCATAGATGTAGACCCCCTGCCAGACAAATGTGTATTTCTGGACACCGGTTGGACAATACATGATGGTTGTCCCCAGAGTTTGGGAAATGTCTGTGACATGGCAGATCCCTGGGAACACAGTAATGGTACATGAATAGCTGGTACTGTATTCATTCCCTTACATTGTATACTCAATATGTATGTATGCACTGCTGCTGTGTCAGAGCCACTGTCCCCCCACTACTACTACCTATAACCTGCTGCCCTGCTGCAGGGGGTCAACAGGTATGCTAGCCATAGGTGTCAGACAATGAGATGCAGGTGTGGAGTACACAGTGACATAGCCAGAGTACCTAATTAATGGTGAGGGACACCTGTAGAATCTTTGAACTAAGCCTATATGACATTCATAGACTACAAGGGGCTCACTGACAGTACATGATGTCATATGACAGCTGTATCCACCGGCTCTTATTGTCAGTATTGTATAACAGACAATAAACTTAGTAGTCATATGTGAGATGACCATTGCTGGGGTGATTCAGGGGCCAGAGCTGGGATCTATGTCACTGAAGACAGAGCCATAAGGGATGGCTGTAGGTGCTGGATAGCAGACTAACAGCAACATGTTAGTCCAGGCAATGGTATTGAGACCTACAGTTTAAATTCTTATTTCCCATGACTGCATCCCCCCATCTACGTTTCATTACATGCTTCATTCAGTGACATACCTGGTATAGTGCTGTACTCCTTTAAGTGAAGAAATCAAGTTGTAGTTTTCTAGTGAATCACAGTCTCTCTTCATAAATAAAGGTTCAGAACTGTTTACCATAGGCAGCAGCTTGCCTTTTGTAGGTAATGCTCATGAACATGTGATTGCCTGTGCACCAATCTAATACTCCTACTTGCTAATTGCATCCAGAACAGCTGGGTTGCCTTTCAATTAGCCAATAGCATGGCTACACAGTGCTATAATTAAGGCCTTCATGTAGGCCTTGCCCTTTTCCTGGCCTATAAGGAGGACATTATGGAGTTGTTGGAGCTACAGCTTTACAGAGGGTAGGTAGAAATACTGCTCACTGTTTGGATTTATGTGTTATGTTGGCAGTTTAGCATGCTGTGTCTGGCCATTGTTAACAGACTTTCAGATTCTGTAGGAGTGTACTGTTGAACAATGTATGTTGGGGTTAGTAAGAAGACAGGCAGATGTGAGTGTCATAGATCCTTTTTATTTGAATGTGCATGCTGCTACAGTTGATGCTGGTCTATTAGCTGTGTATGTTTGCAGGGGAGACTGTGACACATGTCCCTTTCACATGAGCACCCCCCCCAACCCTTGATGTATGTGCATTGTGTGTATACTCTGTTCTAGGTGTGGGAGGTATAATAGGTCTGTAGCAGGTAGCTGGACATACTGCTGCACGTTTAGCAGGCCACAGCTACTGCATTCTGGCCAGGAGTCAGACTAGGGATTGTGAAGACATAGGGGGAGAGAAAGCTATTACTCTCAGTGAAGGAGTGGTGTCAGCTGTTGTGTCACAGTATGGCCTGGCTGAGGGTACCCATAACAGTCCAGGTGAAGCATGTGCCTCTGGCACATATGTTACGTAATACTACCATCCAGATTTTGTTAGGCAACATTTAGAACACATATTCATGTTTGTGAAATGTGTCCCACCCTGCAGGCCTTTAACGTGCTACTGTGGGTGGCAGTGAGTACGGTGGGAGCAACCAGTTTTGCTGAACATTGCATGGCTCAGTTATTCCTATGTTTATTGACATGCATGTAGTTGTTGTGTTACAGACTGGGCTGTAGGTGTCCAGATGTGACACATGCTAGGAATGTAACAGATAGATGATATATAATATATTAATAATATATATTATATATTAATAATAATAATTTTATATATATATATATATATATATATATATATATATATATATATATATATATATATATATATATATATATATATATATATACATACATATATGGGTACCTATTACTTCACCGACAGGTCAAAAGAGCGACACTCACATGTTCGACTCCACATCATCGACACTTCATAACATCAACATTTCAGGTAGCGATCTTCTCCTCACAGGACCCATGGTAGCACTTTCGTTTCACTATTAAGAAGGTAAGGACTACGCTATCAGGGTAAATTTTGAATAATGACGTAAATC
This sequence comes from Protopterus annectens, assembly GCF_019279795.1. NCBI lineage: Eukaryota > Metazoa > Chordata > Ceratodontiformes > Protopteridae > Protopterus > Protopterus annectens. The sequence continues at coordinate 1,275,550,348 of NC_056733.1, forward strand.
GTACGCGTTATAACAGAGAAACGAGTGCTACCATGGGTCCTGTGAGGGGGAAGATCGCTTACCTGAAACGTCAATGTTATGAAGTGTCGATGATGTGGAGTCAACATGAGTGTCGCTTTTGACCTGTCGGTGAAGTATATATATATATATATATATATATATATATATATATATATATATATATATATATGGGTTCATTTCAAAATCCCGAAAGCTCAAAATCCTGAATCTCAAAATCCCGAACTCAAAATCCTGAAAACTCATAATACTGAATCTCATAATACCGAAAAACATACAGGACACCAACACTGACTGTATTGCAGCTACACTACACTGCACTTACACTACTATCTATCCACTTACCTTAATCCAGACCCTAACCCTAAGGTCCGTCACTATCGCACACTCCCCTCACCCGTGCCCTAAACCTAACTCACTTAACCCACCCTTAACCCCAAATTCTGTCACTATCGCACACTCACCCGTGCCCTAACCCTAACTCACTTCACCCGCCCCTAACCCTAACAACCGTCACAATCACACACTTACCTGACCCGTGCCCTAACCTGAACGTCCGCAAATCACACATCAGTGTTGGTGTCCTGTATGTTTTTCGGTATTATGAGATTCAGTATTATGAGTTTTCGGTATTTTCAGCTTTCAGGATTCTGAGTTTGGGATTTTGAGATTCAGGATTTTGAAGTGAACACACACATATATATATATATATATATATATATATATATATATATATATATATATATATATATATATATATATATATATATATATATATATATATATATATATATATATACATACACATATCAATCATAATAATATATTATATTATATTATATGATTATTTATTTATTTTATTTATTTCAGTTTAATGACCGGGGAAATCCACTGGGCCAAGAAGAGCCCGTTTTCAGTGGAGGCCTGGGGAAAAAAGCTCTATAGGCAATACAACACAAGTGTACAAAGTTCATAGACAATTATAAACATGGTTAGCAAGTATAATACATACATTATTCAAAAAGTAGAATTGAGTACAATTGATAGAATGCATATGCATACAGAGTAGCAGTAGTTTCAGTGGAACAAAATAAAATATTCTACACTGAGTCTGTAACTAATTTAAACATTTGGAAAATTGGGAGTTTGTATATAAGGAGTGCTTAAAGGCAGAAAGCAAATGTATATAGTGGAAAGTATGTAGCATGTAGGAAGAAATGTCAGCGAGTATGGAGTAGATGTAAATATACATTCAAGATGACATTCAAGCTAGTTATTGGGGAGAATGTTCACAGTAAAGTGACTATTTCAGAAGTACAAAAGTACAGTGAAGCGGATTATGGGGGCAGAATAGCAGTTCTGCAGTAAAGTTAGTAATATAGAAGGGTGGTAGGGTGTTGGTGGAAAGTAGAGAATGGAATGCTGTAATGGGGTAATATATATTATATGCTATATTACTAATAATGTATTATAGTATGGCAGGTGTATTTGTAAGACATATGTGCATGCATGCAGTGTACTACACATAATTGGCATGGATGTGTGTGTTCAGATGGGTATAATGTGTGACACTGAGCTATGTGTCATGGTTTGTAACCCCAATCTGCACTGCATTGTCAGTATGTCAGCACACAGAATAGGATTTATGGCAACCCTGCCATAAGTAGAGGGCACAACTGTGTTCATTCAGCAACAGTCTGTGCATTTGTCACCTCTACCTGATATTGTAGGCCTCCTGTACATCCAGCAGCATTTATTTGTCTGTGTGCTGGTTTGTTGTCTGCATCAGAAGCCCAAGTTAGGGTTGCCACCTTTTTGAATGGCCAAAGTGGAACATTTTTGGTAAAAATGTCAGATTTTGCTGGGCAAAACATACCCACAGCCAGTACAGAGGACAGAACTTCATTTTTATGACTAGATAAAAGCTTATTCTTGTTGCATTTAGTTGCTTATTCTGTTTTTTTATAACATTTAGGTGTTTCAGATACAGGATAACTGTTTTATGCAACTATTACATAAAATATGGGAAATTTGTTTGTCCTAACATCTCAGGACATTTGCCATTGTTTTGATTTCTTTGCAGGACACAACTGCCCAAAGAGGGTCTGTCACTTACAAAGTGGGACAGGTGGTCACCCTAGCCCAAGTATACTGTGATTTGTCCCTGTATATATAGGAATAATGTGTCAGTGGCAATAAGGATATGTTTGTAAAAACACTACTTGATCTCCAGAGCTCTGTTGGCCTACTGGTGTAATCCACTATGTTGTAGTTAACATGGTCCTGGGTGTAATACTTGGCAGTGGTGTCTTCATTCCCTAATGTTACATGACTGTACTGCATGATATATTTACAAAAGCATTATTAACTCCCCAGAGCTGATTTGGCCTAGTGGTGCATAGCTCTGACTCTAATGCACAAGTTCCTTGGGTTGAGACTTGGCAGAGCTGTGTATTTTGTTGCTGGGCAGAACACTGTCTGAATGAGATAGGGTGATTAAAGAAGTTTTAACCAATTTTAAGTGGGTTTGCATGACGCACTGCGATACCAAGCGGCACTTAGGTCCGCTTAGCTTTGCTTAGCGCTACTTATCCAGACTCTATTTCCAAAAAAGAAAAGAAAAGAAATAAGGTGTGATAGGAAAGTGGTGAAATGGGGGCAAGCAGGGGGAAAACATTATGAAAGACAGGTAGGGATGTGCAGGATGGGTGTAGGAAAGGACCATAGTTCTTCATTTCTTGTGCAGCAACAGCCATGCATGATGTGGACAATTTGGAATTTACAGCCTCAAACCCCACAGGGAGGGATGTGGGCAACATAAATTTATTGATTAATTCATGGGGAAGTTGATTAATGTCAGTGTACATGGGGCAAAATGGAGAGCTATGTATAAGACGACAGTTTTTTTGGGACAGATGCCCATGTTTTTCTTTAAGGTGAGAGTGGGATGTTGGGGAAGGGTTGTAGGTACATTTGGGGAGGTAAGTTGCATAGGAGAGATTGCTTTCCAGAGAGACAAAATAGATAAGATAGTGGACATGGGTGGTGTATGACACATGAGGGGGGGTAAATACCTTGGATAGGGAGATGGTTGAGAAGCAGAGGACCATGTGCCCCCAGATGGAAACAATAGGACTGATGTCTCCACCCATTGGCAGTCACCACTGCCCCTTCACAACCCCAAAGGTGGCTGTGCTGGGAGCTGGGCGCCATGACCAGCCTGCCCCTCAAGGTGCACCAGTCTGCCCTCTATCAGGCGCAATTGGTCATCCAAATCCCATTGGATGACCCTGCACACCATACCTCAAAACTGTTGTCAGGTGACAGGGTCCTCCCAGCACCCGGGGAGGGGGTGGGCCCTGTCCCCTGAGGTGGTTCGACTCGAGGGTGGTGCAGGACCAGCAGTGGAAGCAGCTCAAGGCTGGGTCCTAGATGTGCTGGGACCCAGTGCCATGGCCAGATGAGGTGGGACAGGTGGATCCGATGGGATTGGCCTATCCAAATGTGCTATGATGTTGAGGTTTGTCAGTGTGTATTGGTTAGTCATGAACAAAACATTTCAACATTAGTTATAACAGCATGAGTGGGTGTTAAAATTAACCCAGAACAATAGAGTTGAAAAAAATTGCATAGCAAATGGAACACATGCATAAATGGAATAACAATCATTATTGTAACAGAATGGCAGTAACAGTTATGGCAACAAGCCACCAACAGTGGAATTTAAACAAGGTATGTCAGTATGCAACCACTGAAATATATGAACAATAATACAACACAAGTCCCAGCATTAGGTTTTGAGAACAACATGCCTGTAGTATATGAATAATAATTAGTGATGCAGATAAGGGGTGGGGGAAGAGAAAAACAGTCCATTACCAACTGTATAGGCTATATTTTTCACAACAGTACTACTCAATACTCTACAGGGCTGTGCTTACTTTACATTTACCTGGGGCCTATAGATTCTGTAGCATGTACATACCTGTTAAGCTGTCAACCTGGAATGGTATGGGACAAGTTGTGAGAACTCTAGGTACATAACTAGAGGGGACTCGTACATGTCAGGGTTACATATATGACTAACAAGGTGTACCCTGCACTGATGTTGTATGAGTGTGTTACTGGCATACTTCAACTGGATTTATATCTATGTTCAAGGGTATTGAGAACAGAGATCACTAGCCATGACAGCGTGACACTTGGGAGGCATGCATCGGGAAGAGTGCATGGTGTATATACCTGTCCTGCTGTCATTTGTAGGCATGGGGTTGGACACTAGTACATATGTGCACAGTTTATTAGTATACCCTTCCTACAGCTAATACAAACATTTCTTTACCTGTAAGCCCTGTGGAGAAAGTATCTGTTAACACTCCCTGAATGTTTCTACAAATAGCCAGGATTACTTGTATGTAACTATAAACACATCTTAGTACCATCCCTGGATTCAAACCATGGTCTGTGTGTGCAAAATGAACAACATATCTGTTTCTTATCACACTGAACTAGTGGGCTACTGCTGTTGGCTGCCTGACTGATTTCTGCCTAAAACTCACTTGGTTACAAAGTCTGACCTTCTAATATAAGTAGAGTATCACAGAAGATTGTAGTGACAGTTGAACATACTTGCATGAGATTCATGCATGATAGATAGTGAACTGTGTATTAATACTTTGAATGCAGGTGTATCCATTTAATCCCTAGTGGAAGTGTATATGTAAGATTTGTACAGACCATAGCAGGGTGCTGGTTTGCATACCCAACCCATATACATTTGCACATAATTTATTTGCAGTCTCCACTTATTACAGTCTCATACTTGCCTGCATCAGCGTATCTACATTTAGGAATACATATAGCTGAAATGCAAAGGTTAACACAAGACAATGCTGCAGGGAACACACTATAATACATTGCACATTACTATTCAAGTTTCAGATCTTAGTGCAGAACATATATCAAATGTCATTGTATCTTGTTTTGTAGCTCTACATCTACAGTTTAGGATAACAGTTGGTTGTCAGCCAAACCTCACTCAGTTCATGGTCTCATAGCCATATTTGCTGTGTAGTACCCGTACAATTGTATTTCTTCAACAACAGACTAGAATAAACACAACAGTTTGTGGAAATAACTTTTATTGAGGATGACATGACACAGTGGTTTATTACATTCAAAATTCTAAATTCAGTTGTACTGCATATCCTGTAGAAGATGAATGAATGTTATGTATTACCTTCACAGTAGCAATCACAGTGTACTTTATTAGCATATCTTTAGTATTCATATTGTATATACGTGTGTCATTCCTACACAGTATTACTACAGTATTGGGTTTCTTTCATCAATAGTAGCTTGTTTGATGCCTTCATCTGTATTGCACATTATCTGGCATTAGTCACTTATATCAATGTGGGTCTAACAACACATTTATTCAGTACACTGAGAACACAGTATACCTAATGGCAGTAGACAATTATGCTTTCTTATTTATTGTACTATATATTGCAAGATAGATCTGTCCTTACCACACTGTTGTTGCAGCATTGCCAGACACACAATGTGGGCCTCAATTTTACAAGCCCTCTCCTCTGCAGCTGTGAGGGGAAAACACACCATTATGCATACCTGCCTATCAGATATTCATACTACAATTTGATAAATCACCAGTTGCAATACTTACAAATTTCTGAGGCATTCTGGGCCTGAGCATCTTAGGTCCAATGGGCCAAGAGTGCCTCCTTCCTCCACTTCAGGTCATCATAATAATGACAGACCTACTCACCAGTGCAGGGAATTCCAGTGTCATCAGTGAGCTCATGTGCCAGATGGTCTCAGGCCTCAGACTTGTATTCTGAGCCATGGTACTGGCCCTGCAGCAGTTTGTCATCATGGTTCTTAACAAGGAGAGCAGCCACGTCCCTGGATTCCAACATGCCCCAGCATTGTGCCTGAAAGCGCGCTCCCTCTCCAGCAACTGTCATAGTTCCTGCATGAATCAAACTCTAACAGATTCTGCCTGTATTCCAATGTATGCAGTTTAAATAAGGCTATTTTCCCACCCTTTGCCACCATTGGACCATTTTTAAAAACACTGAGCAAAGATCAGCAGTGCGCAAACCCGCTAAGGTGAGTTGAGCAGTGCTTAATGTGGCAAATGCTTAACAGTACTTAACGGTGCACAAATCCACATAGCTGAGCTGAGGAGTGCTTAGAATGGGGTTGCTTAGCAATGCTCAAACTAGCTAAGTGGAGCTAAGCATTGCTAAGTGTTGCTCAGACAAGTCCTGTTTAAGCATTGCTTAGCTTGGCTTAGCAGTGCTTAGCAAGATTTTGCTAAGGGCAGATGTCAGTTCTACATGCTAACATAAATATATATTCACATTACTCATTACTGATACGTTATTGTTATGTGTTTCTGTTTTACTTTAAGTACAGTATATTGATGTGTGACTGAACTGTATTGGACACTTGTGTTTAAATGGAGCTTTTCACCTCCTATCTCCACTGACACTGGGATTCTGGATCAGCTGTACTAACCTGGTTGAAAAATATCAGCAATAAAAAAAAATAGAAATGCTTTCCAATGTAAAATCTGAATGGGCTGTCTTGGTATTTGAACTGTGCACCTACTGCACATGAAGCCATGATTCCAACCATTCAGCTTACTTGGCTGTAAACGTTTCAGCTATACATTTCTATATAGCTTTTCATTAAGTTTAAGCACTGCTGAGCAATGCACCTCACAAACATGATCAGCTATGCTTAAACTGGAAAAAAAATTAATACAAAGAAAAATTACATTGGGACATTTACTTTCCATGCTGTACGACACTCTGACAGTACAGGGGGTGTGCTACAGACATTGTAACAACCCCCTGTGTAAAATAATAGACATGAATATATAACTAAGTGTCCATGGACACTTTCTTGCTTGTTTTAGTGCTGTACATCACTTTCACAGTGCAGGGGGTGTGTTACACATCTGCGAGCACTATAACACACCCCCTAGCACTGATTCAGTAACCATGTACACAGCTGTCCCTCAGTAGTGTGCCTTCATTGATATGCAACATGCACTGCTAAGGGGGAGCTGCAGACATGGATAACATACAGTCCGTGTAAGAATAATACTGTTCCTACATGGAGTTTATTAAATATGGAGGATTATCTAGTAAGAGCTTTCAGTTTTAGTAAACAAATGATAGAAATCTGCTCATTTAAAACTGGCCAGCTACTGACATTTAACCAAAGCTGCCAGTAGAGTTCCCTCTTTTCTAATGCTAATGACCAAGGGCCACCTGTCAAATGTGGTGCCACTTTTTCCATTATTAAAAATTTCAAAATGTGCCCCGAGTTATTGCATATATACATAAACAGGGCATTAGTGTCCTTTTTCATTTTTATTTTATATAAGTGGTCATATACCCTTTCTTTAATTTTTCACTCCATCTTCCCTATATAAAACCTGGAACATTACTGGCATAGGATTACGTATACTACCCCTGAAGAATCACAATTAAATTTACCTGAAACTTTAAAATTATAAGCATTTATTGTGTATTGCTCACATACATATAACAAACTGCAATATGAACACCTAACACATTTTTTCATTCCAGTTTTTTTTAGGTTTACCACTATGTTCCCTAATGTTTTCTAGAAAAATGTTCATATTGTTTCCTTTTTTGTAAACAATGTGGGGCTTGTTGCCTACACTTTCCCTAATCTGTCATCTTTTAAGATGGACCAGTTTTTCTCCAAGAGCCACCTAATAGTATTACTAGCAGTGGTATAAATAGCAATGAAGGAATTTCTAAGGGGCTTCCCTAGTTCAACATTCATAATAGAAATATTCAACCCTAACTCATCAAATGGTATTGCCCTATTTGTCATGTTGTTTTTGACATTTAAAACTGGGACAAAAAGAATAATTTCTCTTTTATTACTTATTTTGATCATCAAGTTATTTACCAGAGGAACTGGATATCCCCTCTTGATAATCATGTCCTTCAAAACCATACATTCATCTAGAAATTCTTCCTCTAAGGTGATCATAGGGGCCATCCTAATAAACTGTTCCTTCACTACTGCCCTTTTTTGGGTGATAGGAAAGGCAATGAAAAAATGTAGAAATACATTTGAATAGATGGGTTTTCTAAAAACCTTAGACGTAAATCTATTCCCCTGAACATCGTTAGTTAGCAAGATGTCCAACTATGCAAGTCTAACTTTTCCATTCTCATGTGTGAACTTAAATAAAGTAGTGCTTTTATTCAAGTAATCCAGAAGTTTGGATATTTTTCTTCATTGTCATCCCACACAATAAAATATCATATAAATATCTGGTGTACAATTTAAATTAACACATATGATTGTTGTTGAACAAGAAATTATTTTTCAATTGGATCACAACAATATTTGAATATAATGCACCACAAGAGAATCTAATTGCCACTCCTTTCCATTGTAAGTAGTGCTATCCCTCAAACATAAAAAAAATATTTTTAGAATGATCTCTATTAGTTCTTCATATAGATTAATTTCATCCTGTAGGATCCCCTTACTAAATAGAAAATATGTAAACCATTCAATTCCTAACTGGTGGGGGATAACCATATAAAGGTCCTTGACATCAATTGTAATGAAGATGTAATTCTCATCAAGGAAATTTGAATATGGGTAAGTAATGGACCCAAATGCATCAACAATTGGTCTCATTGAGGGATTCTAGATGCTTTTCTGAATCTTTAGCACTCCAAATATTATAGGGACATTAGAGATTACAACATTAATATAATTAATCTCATCAATATTAATCTTTTGCTGAATAAGCATGTCATTCAACTGATTTCTAATTTTTCTATATGCAATGTTAAATTCATTAATTGAAATATGATCACAGGATTTTTTACTTAGCCTGCTACTCATCCTGTTCAAATAACCGTCCCACTCCACCATCACCAGCCTGTCTCCCTTATCAGGCTTCATAATTCTAAGATTACTATTCCTTATTTCATCTAAAAAATAAGTTCATCCTTGGTCATGTTATTAAACATAGTCCTCTCTTTCTTAAAACTAAGCATATTCCTAATATTTTTTTTATAATTAAACTCTCCAGTACAAACCTGTGTGGCAATGTTCTTTTTTGTGGATTCAATAGTATTTAACTCTAGAAATGTGAATATAATTCTCATTCTTATATGCAGGAATTGAAAAACATTCAGCAGCAGTTTTGAGACCCCTGTGTTGTAGAATTTCCCAGTCTATATTTTAGAATACATGGCTATGCACCTTCTTCAAGTCTACAATACACATGTATACCATATTGGCAAACTCACATAACCACTCTAAAATATCTTTTTCTATGGACCAGATGGAATCCACAATGCTCTTTCTGAATCAGATGCTTAACTGTTTAAGTGAATTCTCTTTTCCAGGACTATGGCATATGCCTGTCTAGGAAAGCTCTTGGAGTGTGATCCCTCTATACCCTCTTGTACACTTTTTACACATAAGTGCAAAGTGATATTAGTCACAAAACTACCAGTGGCCAGCCCATTACACATTTCAGATCAATATTGCACCTGTCCCTACATACTTGTCACACTGGGACTGCTGCAGTGACTTCATCAATTAAAATGGATCCAGTTTTACCTTGAGCTTCAGTCTATGTCTCCTCAGGGGTGGTATGTTTATTCGATTCTTGAGTCTTGCAAAACATTTCTTCTACCTTTTAACAATGTTTCAAATCAGGTTTTTGAAGGGGGTTAAATTCAGGGTATTATTGATTGTTTCGTACTTAGACTCCATAGAAATTTCTCCTTGTATACCGTCCCAATATTTGGAAAATAGAAGTGAATGATTATACTTAATGCTTGACACAAGTTTATAGGTATTCAAAATCATTTTGTTCCATAGGGAAAGTGATTTAATGATAGATTGTGATACTATAATGTCTTTCTCCTTCACTTTATAGTTAGAGAATTTTTGTTTTATAAGTGAGCTAATTTGCCTTAAGATAGGATCATATTTGTTAGGAGCACCAAATAAAGCTTTGACCTCAGCAACATTTTTAGAGTTATAGAAGTGCCAAACTATGGCTTTCTTAAAAACCTAATTTACACTCAGCTTATGATAAACAACAATTCCTACTATACCCCAGCAGTCTTACTGAAATTCAGATACAATAAAAACCTAATCTGTCTGTTCTATTCCCTCCCACACGTAGATATACTTCACATCTTTTGGAGCTGTAAGAATATTTGCAAACTTTGGTGTTCTCTCAGAACTCAGTTGGAAAAAATGGGATACGAAAAAAAACCACATTCTTTTAGCAAACTATGATTTTAAATATTATTCCTAAATCTCTTAAGGGTATCCATAGCCACATCTGTGTTACAGCCTGTGCCCTTCTCAAATATTTTATAGCCAAGAACTGGGTCAATCCCTCAACAATAGCCTGGGAAAACTTTACATCAATGGCAATCAAATATATATCTGCACATAAGTTATGCAATAATAACAAAAAGAAAAAAGAATATTTTCAGAATTACTGGTGTAGACTTTTTGACCTAATCCAAACTAAATAATCTTCCAAAATGTGGGTCTCTAACTATATTCCAGGAAAACCTCCATCAGTATTATTTATGGCCCTATAACCATTAGACATGGTTACCATCACGCAGTAACTTTTGATTTTACAAAATATTTTGTTATATCATTTTGTTATCCTCTGGCATCCATGGCATAAATATGTTGTAAATATGGAATAAATAGAAGTACATGGTGTAAATAGTTGTTTTTTATGGTTATACCCTCCTTACCAATTTTCTTTCTTCTTAAGACAGTCATATATTCTTCCTTCCAAGCCACTTTCCATTTGTATCCCTAGACTTTGACTGTAATAGGTTATTGGGGGTCTTTACTGCTTATATTGGTCTCTAAGATGTAAGCTTCCCTGTAAGATAACTGCTGTGTTCTAAATACATAGTTTTTGCACTAACTGTTACATATATACGTATACTTTACTGCTTCCTGCAATGACTTACAGTTTTTCCTTTGTATGTTTGAAAAGTTTGAAAAATTCAATAAAAATATATTTGAAAAAAACAATGTTTCAAATCAAGGTCAGAGATTACCTTTGATGAGAATAGCTTAGGTTAATTCTCATCATCTTCTTGTAAGTCTCTTAATGGCTTGCCATGACCTCTTTTTTGAGGCTGACTGAAGGTTATTCTGCATGTCTCACCAAACTTTTAAAGTTGGACCTTCATTTGATACCTGCTGCAGCTGTTATCTTCCTGGCTTGTTAGCACATATCAGTCACATTTAGATATCCCCTTCCAACAGTACATGGATCTTTTGTTGATCTGATGATTTCCCATATGGTTGGTGTGCAGCATTATATCTTTGGATTGCTGTCAAGATGAACACTGACCATCATTTGGCCACATGTCCTTGCCACCACCTCAACTACTGAGATGTTGAAGAGGAACCACTTAGACTCTGTATTGCTGATGTCCCCATAACCATGACAGATGATCTTATGGCGGTGAAACTTGAGCTCATTCAACACAAGAGCATCAACTAGGCATGCCCAGGTCATCCTTACTGCATCTGTTTGATTTCCTAGGTCTGTTCAGCCATTGCTGACTATCAGATCTTAGTCATCATGAAATGGTGATCAGTTGGATAAGCATCTTTCTTGACTAGAGCATCCTCAGTATTTGGCTCTAGGTCTTATGACATTTCTTCAAATAATGTCAATGATCTTTCACCAAAGGAGCTCAGATATGAATTGCATTTGTGCTTGGTCAAGGATTTTGCTATAAACAATCCATGAGAAGCACAAAATTTCAAAAGCAATTCAGTGGTAAACTTCAGACCAGGCAAGATATTTTAACAATTATATTCATTCAAATATCTCCATCATTTCCCCAAATATGTGTTAAATCTCCCTGTAGAACTATAGAATCTATAAGTGACACTTTGCTCAACATTATATTCATGTTTTCTATTGTACATATGCATAAACAGTGGACATTTTTTTTTATGCTGAGACTCTTAGTTTGATTGAGGAAAGCATCACTTTTATTAGCACAATCAGTAACTAAACAGCATGCAACTGGGGGTTTATCGATATTTTTACAATTGCTTGGGGCACTGCACAGGATGAAAACCAGAAGAGAAGATAGGCCAAATCTAATTCCAAAACTCTGATTCTGGAACCAGTGCTGTTGATGTAAAAAGGCCATATAAATTTAGTTGGAAGTTTTCAACTGCTCAGAAAAGTTCTAACTCCTTCCCAAACATTGGAACAACATTCCATATCCTGCAGAACCATTTTTAATTACTATTGTCAAGTCCACCTTAATCCATCCTTCATCTATCTGTCACTTGATTGATATTGCACTTGATCCTCCTTTCATATCATGGGTGATGAGGTCACCCACTTATTCGTGAGATAATGTTTGGGATGAGGCCAGTCAGGCAATGAGGCAGCCACCAGGTGCTTTTTAAATGCCACCCTCAGACCTGCCTCTATGGTGGGTTCTGATTCCAGTTGAGGTTTATGAGAACTGTTATAGGTGCACTGTTAATCACTATTTGTCTGGCTTTTCTTCTCAGATGAATTTGTCAAGCTGACTCACCCAGAAGCATAAAGATCCAGAAAACACGTTCTGCTTACCATTGCCTTGTGATACAGGTTATGGCTGAACTGGGTCTGTGGGCCAGCCAGAATAGCCAGTTAATAAATACAATAAAAAAGTTACCTTTTGTTCCTAGTTTGAGTCCCACAGTTACAAACCATGTGTCATGACCTTTTATATACCCTTGCTTGGTTTCCTTTTATGTATTGTTTATTGTCATTCAGACTTTCATTTTCTGGCATACTGTAATGGCATTAGGACTGTATTTCACTTAAATGGTGTTCTCATACCTTTACTGCCCAGTATGCGATTGACCCCATTAAGCATAATCAATATATGCTAAATTATACTTTTTAAGAGGGAAATGTCTTCAGTCTCCAACCAATAGTTAAATAAAATATGTAATATTACACAAATATACTTATATTCCATTACCTCTTGTGGAAAAGCCAGTGAAAATAATGCAATTTTCATTAACAGGTCTCTGGAACATGCACTTCATCTTAGCTGTATTTAGTTCTACTTATCTTACTTAGATATTATAATGTATACATTTGCTTCTTTATACTGTTATACCCATATATTATTCTTACTACTGTATTTGCTATTCTTTATCATTTGAAAATGTATATATTTCTGTTTAAGTGTGATTCATGGTATTAGGCTGCAGGGCTGCATCCACTTAAGTGCTTTAGAAAATGTTTTGTTTGTTTGTTTTTAAAAATGACCTTCCTGTTCTTGGGATGCAGCACTTCTTGCATGCACAGTAATAATAACAATGACAATAACTGTAGTAATAAGAAGAAGAAAAAGGAGAATAACAGTATGCTTACTTCATTTGATGTTTTTCTAAAACAACCTATCTCTCTGTCTCTCTTTGTCTCTCTCTCTCTCTCTCTCTCTCTCTCTATATATATATATATATATATATGTGTGTGTGTGTGTGTGTGTGTGTGTGTATATGTACATATATATTTTGCATCTCTTTTTGGCTCCTCACAGCTGGACATCAGCTAATACCAAGGCCTGTTCTCCTCCACCATGTTCTAACCAGTGGCCTGCTGGTGACTTCAAATTAAAGGGGGGCTGCAAGAGACAGCTGAATGGGTGGGGCCAATGGGAAGGGGTGTGGCCAACTAGAAAGGGTTGGAGCTATGCTCAAAACCACAACAACTGGAACTTTAATTAAATACGCTGCCCTCGGTGCCAAACCGTCATTACGAGAGTCCAATCAAGAGAAAATGAAGTGCAGAAGAAAAAATATTTCACTGCATTGGCTACATGACAAATTACTTAATATCTAGATGGAAATGCAATGGTTGTGAGGCATGAAAAAATAAATTAGTTTTTAAATACATTAATGGAATGCCAGTCAAAATCAAGTATTAAAAAATACAAGCATCCCTCAACTCAAGCCACTTCTCCTTGCACTGCAGTTCTAATTATAATTTAAATTCAGCTTTATAAAATTACCAAGTAACATGCCGAAAGTAGCAATCTCTGTGATACCCCCACTTGTAAAAATGTTTCTTATCCAAAAAAGACCTGCTGCCTGACAACAACTATCTACTTGTTTCATGGGGAAGACATGATCAAAGTAAAAAATGAACAGCAAACAAGAAACAAGCTCAAGATAAATTGCTTAAAAGATTACTGCACAAGTTATGGTCCACACATGATAGACTGGCGTTCTGTTTAGTTTACAGGTAAAGCCTGCAAAGATGACTGCAAGTCTCCAACAAATGTAATGAGCTTCTGAAAATACTGTAATCCTGTCCTTTATTACAAATACTGCCATATGCATTTCAATAAATAAGGCTTATACGTTATCTAGTTATATAAATATTCTCTGCATGGCAACAACAAAAAGGCTTTCAATGTTGGTAATTCTTTAACAGTATGCTTATTAAAGCTTACTTGCATCTTACAATCTCTGACAAACTTACCTGATGGTCATTAAAGCACTGCTACTTAAACACAGAGCAACAGGGTACTGCAACAGCATGCATTTTCTGAATAATAAGAAGCATAAATCAACACTATAAAAATATGACAGAAAACCAGAACATTCTGCAAAATCAAGGACAGATGAAAAGCCACAGTCATACTTGTGGTCTACCTTGGATGGGGGAATACTCTGCACAATTAACTGTATAACTGCTCCTTGCCTTGCTTGGACACATCCAGAGCCACTACAATGGGGAGTGGGGTGCAACAAGTATGTCACAATTTGAAATGTCTCTGGCTGACGATTATGGCTCTGACACTCATACCTCTCAACCTCAGAGCAAGAAAGCTGGATAAAGCCATATATAGAAGTGGGTCACAGGCCCACAAATAAGGACAATTTTTAAATATTGTTCTTATAAACTTACAAAGATAATAGAATAGTAGTAGGTATTGTATTAGTATGAATTTTCTAAAGGGCATGAAATCTGAAACTCAAATGTCTGCCATTATTTTCTAACTTCAATCTTTAATGATTTGCCAGAAAACCACAATTTTATGAAAAACAGACCAAAAATGTGAAGCAAAATATAAAATTGCCACACAATACAGCTGGGAACCTGTCAAAGAAGGGACACCTTTTTAATATTAGGGCCTCCGCTGAAAATGGACCTACGTCCAGTCAGACACTCCCAGTTAACAAATGTAAATAAATAAATAAATAAAATAAAATAAATAAATAAATATTAGCACTGTTAACTTGAGCAACTGACAAAATAAGAGCATCTACATGCATTTCAGAAATAAAAGCAAACTATAACTCTGATCATTACAGTTATTTATAATTGTAAACCCTCCACATTTTCTTCAAAAATTGCCATTTTGCAGAGGGATTATTAGGGGGAGAGCAACATTTTTAGCCAAAATTGGGGGCGGTTGAGAGGTTTGGATATTCCTAATTCTATAAAGCGATTTATTTGTACATACCTCTCAACTTCTTAATGCAGGAAATTTGGACAAGGCCAAATATATTGGGGGAACATACAAACAGTATTAAAAATTGCTCTTGTATAAACTTAAGACAGTTGATAGAATAACAGGTCTTGCTTTAGCATGCATTTTTCTGAAAATTATGAGGTCTGAAACTCAATGTCTGTCATTATTTAGTGACTTCATTCCTAAATGATTTGCCAGAAAACCACAAATATTATGAGAACAAACCAAAAATAAGAAGCAAAAATCTATTCATTCTGCAAAAATCTGGACAGTTGAGAGGTATAGTTCAGCCGGGGCTGTCTGAGTTTGCTGCACTTCCCCCCTCACAAACTCATGGTCGAATGGAGCCTCCCCCTGCAGCCATTCCAATGTCCCATTCCTTGGTTATTTTGCCCCATTTACTATAAACATTGTAATGTGCATACTGCTTTACTTCTGCAATGATTTGGATTTCATTTGAAAGTTTTATTTTGCATTTTACAGCACAGACCCTAATAGATATCTGCTAAACAAAGCAATGCAGTCTCACAATGAAAATAGATTTAGCATTAAAACTTCTCTGATTTTGAAACTCACATTCATTGAAACCTACATTCAAACAAAATACATTTTGCCAGTGGCAGATAAAGATTGACTTTGGGCTGTTTTCAAATCATAGGCCTCTTGAACACGAAACATACACATGCTCCTTGATACACCTTCCTGACCTTATTGTTTTGAACATGTTTCCAGTAAACAATTAAACAAAATGCATGGACCAATAATGACAAAACTGCCCAATTCAGAACATTTCCATCATAAAAGTCTAGTTAAACTTCTACATTCCACCAGTATCAGTAAATATGCACAATCTCTGAAGAAGTAAAAGCCATCTAAATAATTCCACATTAAAGAAATCTATAACTAATGAAGAGGTTGCTGCTAGCAAACAACTTTATATGTCATTGTTTCATCTACAAATAAAGTCCCTTGAGGAATAAATTGCCTATGTTGCATTAAAAAAAATGATAAGCTAGTAATATCGCAATAGGGAGTGGATGGCAAACTGATAGCAGGTTCATTGTTACTAGGTATCTTCACCAAAAAGGACTGCAGCATCCACCCAATTTACAAGCAGTACAGTATCAGCAATGCATCTACTTACTGTGGAAGCAGAACCCACACCCTTCTGCATAAAAAGCAAGTACACTACCGGTTGTGTTATTAACAGTGCAAGTAGACTCAACATAAGCAGCACTCAACTTTTGTTCCACTGCAGCTCTCAGCTCCTTATAAAATCTACTTGACACTCAGCTGTATCTCTGAACATTGCAGCACAAGAAATCTGGAAAAAGCCAAAATTTATTGGGGGGGGGGGGCAAAAGCCCCAAAACAATGGACATATTTTAAACATTGCTTGTATAATGTTGGAAAGTTGCTAGAACGAAATGATGTGTTACCACAATACATTCCACTGCCAAGTCTTGAACCCAGGATTCACTATGCAAAATGGAATGAGCAGCAATCAAAAGAGATGGATTCCTGTCCCAGAGACTTCCTATACTCTGAAACAAGCTACCCATCTATGTCAAGCAACGTTCCTCATTAGCACTGTTCAAGAAAAATCTTGACGAGTGGATGAGAAATAGGAAATACACCCAGCGGATCCCTTCTGTGGCTCTAGTCGACAGGGGCACAGGAAATTCTTGGGTAGCATGAGCCAGGGAACCTTGTTGGCTAGGCTTACTTAGGCCCTTGGGTCGATAGCCTAGTACCTACCTATGAACCTATTACTACAAGCAACATCCCCCATACATTCTGCTATATCAATTTTCCTATGGATAAAAATCTGTTACCCACTCTTTCCCTCCAAAACAATTATAAACTAATTATTGTTGTCATAAATGTATTATTACAATATCAGCACACTTACTGCATTATTAAGGAATATTCTTCAGAGCTAATTTTGTAAATATAAAAGTGAAGTCTTTACATACATATCCAAAACTGTTAATTGCTATAATGAGAAATAATTCTGTACATTGCAAAGTGAATGCAACCTTATATATAGTTGATATGATGGTATTGTTCTGTCTTAAATCTAAGTGACATATGCACACACGTATCTATTTCTATTAGTGGTGTAATGTTATAAGAATGAAACTGTATGCTGTAGATTGCACTGTGAATTCAACCCTGTACATTATATGCTAATATGAATTTTATTTTACTCCTTTTGTCTTAGCATAGATGTTTGTTACCTCTGTATACTATATGTATCTTACGTGTATATATATTTTTAGTCAGAGCTTTTCTTTCAAAGCCTCCTCTGAGAAGGGGTTTTATTACCCAATCAGACTTTCCTGGTAATCAAATGCAATAAATCAGTCTACCTACCTATCTATCTATGACATTCAGTTGTTATAATGTCAAAATATCTAAAAGTCAAAATATTGAAAACTTAAAATTTGTTCTTTGCCCATGTTGTGCAGCCCTGGAGTTGGCATATGTAAGTTGCAGGGGGTGTGGCAGTGCACTGGCACTTACCCTCCTGCAAAGATAGCTTTACTTTTTCAATATTTTTTACTTTAGATATTTTGAATGTTAGATATTTTGACATACATTTATACACAGATATATATATATATATATATATATATATATATATATATATATATATATATAGATATAGCTATATGAAAGTTAATTGAAACTTCAGCAGATTGACAAGACAAATGGTTCATAGGTTCATAGGTTCACAGAAGGTTACTAGGCTAACTGCCATAGAAGCCTTACAAGCCTAGTCATGTTTATCCTGAGTTGCCCCGATTGTAAGTGGTTAGGTGAGTGATGTTCATAGAGGTAAGAGTCCATGTTAATTAATACCTACTTCCTCTGACCATGAGCACCCCCACAGAAGTGAATTTGCAGTCACCCATCCGTTGATCTAAGTTGTGTTGGAAGAGCATCAGGAAGGGCTTCTGTTTAACATGAACTGGAAGCTTTTTCCAGAGAAGTGGCAGTCTCTGGAAGATGTATCTATCTCTCCAGCAAGACTTGCTCATGTCAGAAGTTAGGTTAAGATCCCTGGAATGAGTGACCCTTGTGCAGTTTAATTTATGAATGTGTGTAGCATTTCCATCAGGGCTGGGTGAGATACTGGCCTGTAAGCCAGGCACAGGTCACCCTCTAGCAGTCTGTAGGAAACAGAATGCAGTGAGAGGGCTTAAAGTCTTTCCAAGTAGGACTTGTTTTGTGTACCCTGTATTTTCTTGCTGATGGTGTTTCTAGCTTTTGCAGGTTCTGGTGAGGTACATGCAAATGGGAGCACTGTACTCAATTATTCGTCTGATGAGGGCTAAATATAATGGAATTATAACAACCTTAGATCTAGATATGATACCTTTATGTACTTATGACATGTGCCACATAGAAGAATTTCCTTACGTGTGAATACATGGTGATCAAAGCTCAGATTGATATCAACCGGAGTACCCAGATCACATATCACTGAGTCTACATTTACGAGAGTGCTGTCTATAATGTAATTAGCAGGGATGTCAGCTTTTCCAAATGAAACAATAATGCATTTTTTTTAATTTAGCTTTAATCCATAGCTTTGGCACAAATCATTTGTCTGCATTAACCCTGTTTGTAGTATATCAACATTGCTAGGGGACTCGGTGATTGCTTTCAATTTGCAATCACCAGCAAACTTGGTCAGCCACATGCCATCCACATTTACCTGGACTTCTGAGAAATAAATTATGAATAGTAAAGTGCCCAGCACAGAACCCTCTGGTATGCCACTGTTGACTAGTCTTTTGCTAGAGGTGAAATCACCCATTTTGACAGTATGTGTCCTGTCGGTAAGCCAGTTGGCTTCCTATCTGGTGATGTAGGGGATAATTCCCAATTAAGAGAGTTTCTCTATAATACCTGAGTGGGGGATTGTGTCAAATGCCTTGGCTAGGTCAG
This sequence comes from Protopterus annectens, assembly GCF_019279795.1. Lineage (NCBI taxonomy): Eukaryota > Metazoa > Chordata > Ceratodontiformes > Protopteridae > Protopterus > Protopterus annectens. The sequence goes on from NC_056733.1 coordinate 1,275,569,922, forward strand.
GTTAGGTGGTTTGCACTATATTTCCCTCATCCAAGACCTTGGTGACTTTCTAAAAGAAGTCAACCAGGTTTAACAGGCATGATCTACCCTTAACAGATCTGAACTAGGTTGGGTCCAGAGCTGGGAGATTATCTATGTCCTTGTTGATAAGGTCCATAGTGATTCTTTCCATGGCCTTGCAGATGAGGCTGGTCAAGCTTATGGGTATATAATTCCCAGGGTCAGTTGATGGTCCCCCTATGTGTAGAGACATTACTGTTGCTCTCCTTGATTCCACCGGAACATAACCAGCTCACAGGCTGTGGTTAAGCAAGGATCCAAGTGGGTCTGCTAGGTCATGATTTAAGTTGTTTAAAGGCAATCTGCGATGTTGACTGGTCTCATTGATGCCATGTTTGTGGCCTTGGAGGGTGCAGAGATGATCTGCTCTCTTGAGATAATGAGTTGAGGAATGGTGGCAGGTATACTTTGGAGGATGACCTGTGGGGACAGGGGGGTGAAGTTTACTCCAAACCTCTTGGCTAGCAGGTTGGCTGTTACTTCCAGTTGAATATGGGTGGTATCATTCACAACCAGTTCAGCGCATGGCTGGCTAGTCCCTTTTAGATTTCAGATGTAGTTAAAGACTGCCTTGTGATTATCCTTAGCTAGGGAGGCTATTTTTGCTTGGCAATTAGCTTTGGAGAACATGACAAAGATCTCTAATTTGTTTGTTTAAGCTAGACAGGGATTTTTTACTCTGCTGAACCAGTTCCCTCCTGTTCTTGGACATTAGTTTCTTTTTCTTATTGAATAGCCTGTTAATACTAGGGGTCCATAAGGGTGGCTTCTTTTTTTCAGCAAGACCTAGTTTTACTCTGGTCAGGTACAGCAGATTCTATACAACTGTTTAAGTGGTTATACAGGGCATTGGTGTACACATCTACATAGGAGTCCATGTTACCTGTGTATGAGAGGGCTTTGAAACTTCTTATACCATCACTTAGTAAGAAGTCATTTGTATTGGAAACATTTTTAAGTGTTTTTGAGTTTGATGGGGTATCTGGCCTTGTAATTACAGTGAATAAGACTGATTTATGGTCCAATCTTACCAGGGAGGACTTCACACAGGGGGGTGCAGTGTTCTCCTATTTTAGTGAGTACTATGTCCAGGGCATTTGAGTCCCTTGTGAGAGTGCTGACTAGCTGTTCCAGAGAATTTGCACTGACAAATTCCAAGGAACTCTGAGCCAGCATGTTTGTGGTCATGTATGATTCCTAGTCAATGGAAGGACAGATAAAATCACCGATGAATAAGGTTTTGGGCTGTATGACAAGTGACTCCAGTAAATCCAGGTATGCGGTATGCTTTTCCTGTTTCATAGTTGGGGACCTATAGCTAGCTATGATGTGGTAGGGGGCTTTGCCTATAGTTAATTGGACATGGAGTAGCTTAAGAGAGTAATTCTGTTTGACCAGTCTCGAGGAGTATTTATCCTTATTGAAAATGAATACACCTCCTCCTTTGTTTTTTTGCACTCAGTTTGCAGTCTGACCATATCTAAGGAGTTGTAGCCCTGCATGACTGTGGTGCTTTCCATGGCTTTGAACCATGTCTTGGTGACTGCACCAACATCTGCATCTTCCAAGATGAAGAGTGCTTCCAGGGAGTGCAGTTTCTTGTTTAGACACCTAGCATTAAGCAGCGGTACCTTGAGTTTATCTAGAGAGAATTTTGTCACATCAGGAGATTGGTTATTTTGACACTGCCTAAAAAAGGCACAGTAGGGTTTGCCAATGTCTTTACCAGTATCCAGAAGCCTCAAGTAGATAGGTGCAGACCATCTCTGGCCAAGTAGTGTGGCCTGCTGATCATGTCTTCCCAGGCTGACAAATAGAAGCTAAGCCAATTGTTAAAGTCAATCATTTTTGTTTGTATTGTGGCATCATCCTTGGAGAAGATAGAATGCTGCTTAAGGCTAGGCTTATAGCTGCTCGTGACACATAATCTGAGAGGTGAGTCATGTCTCTCTTCATATAGACTAGTGAGGTACATCTCAAGTCATTCACCTCAACATGGACTTTGATGGAGCCAGACTGGTACTTGTGGTTGACTGACCTGAGTGCTTGAGTGACTTGATGAATTCTGGCACAGGACAGGCAGCTAACCTTAACCTGCTCCTTATCAAGCCTGGTGAGGGGAGCATCTGCATGCCTCACTTGGGAGTCTCCTGTGACGGATACATTAGGTTTCAAGGTGTTACACCTTATGAACTTATCTGTTGAGACACTGGTGTGTGTTATTATGTGTTGTGGTTGTTTTTTTGCATTGTTGTGTGTGAAAGTGGTTTCAATTTGAGAATCTCCTGATCTTTTGCTAAGTTACTGGTGAGTACCTCCACATATGGGGGTTTATATGTCATGACCTTATTTAGTGTGGGAAGTGATGTGTGTGGCAACTTGTTTGGTGTTCGATTTGTCCTTATGTGACAGTCTTTTTGTTTCAAATGCTTTATTGAATTATCACTTGTGACATAGGTAAATTTACATTTGTATAAAATTAATCAAACTATATTAACATAAAAATTATATTTCACATATATTGCTATATAGGTTCATAGGTTCATACTAGGCTATCTGCCCTAGGGCATTTATAAGCCTAGCCAGAGTGTGTTTGGCTTTTGCCACCCATTTTAAATGAATTTTGCTATGCCATTTTTCGAGATAAGTATACTGTGCCTCTGTCTAACAGTGACACAGAAGTGATACCCGGAGTAAACCTACAATCTCCCATCCACTCATCAAGATTACTCTTGAAGAGAGTCAATGAGGGACTCTGCCTAACCTGGACTGGGATTTTATTCCAGAGTGAAGGGAGCCTCTTGGTTATGAATCTGTCCCTCCAGCATGTCCTATTTATTTCAGTGCTGAGGTTCAAGTCTCTCGAGCGCGTAGCTCGATGGGATTTGGATTTTCTGAGGTGCAGCATGTCCATTAATTCCGGGTTGGACATGGCTTTATACGTCAGGCACAGATCGCCTCTGAGCAGGCGGTATGCCACTGAGTAGAGCTGGAGTTATGGAGGCAGTATATGGCATTTGTTTGAGCCCTTTGATCCTCTTGGTGAGGTACTTTTGGGGTTTTTCCAGTTGCTGCAGGTGTCTGGTAAGGCATATCCCAAAAGGGGCATTGTACTAAATTATGGGCCTGATGAGGGATGAGTAAAGAGGCACGATGATCTCCCCTGATCTAGATGTGAATCCTTTCATGATTAGGTGGGCTATATAAAATGTTTTTCTAACCACTTTGGCCACGTGGTTTTCAAATGAGAGATTGCTATCAACTTGGATCCCCAGGTCCCTAATTACTTCTTCCATACTTAATGGATTACCACCTATGTGGTAATTTGTGGGCACTTTGTTTTTGCCAAAGGGGATGACTATACACTTTTTGGAGTTTAGCTTGAGGCCATGGCTCTGGCACCAGTTGTCTGTTTCTATGAGGCCCTTTTGTAGGATGCTTGTGTCGGCTGTAGAGTCGATTATGGCACCTAGTTTGCAGTCATCTGTGAACTTGGTCAGCCACAGTCCTTCCGTGTTGGCCTGTACCTCCGAGAAATATATACCAAACAAGAGAGGTCCCAGGACTGAGCCTTGTGGGATGCCACTTGTAACTGGTTTGGAGTCTGACATGGCTCCAGCAATTCTAACCATGTGGGTTCTGTCCTTGAGCCAGTTTGCAACCCATCTAGTGACATAGGGGTTTATATTTAAGCTGGTGAGCTTATCTATAATGCCCGAGTGGGGTATTGTATCGAAGGCTTTTGCGAGGTCCAGGTAGGCTGTTTGGACCACCTTCCCCTCGTCAATGGCCTTGGTGACTGTTTCAAAGAAATCGACCAGGTTTAGGAGGCAGTATCTGCCCTTAACAAAGCCGAACTGGGTAGGATCCAGTGTCTGTAGGTCCCCAATATCTTTATTTATGACGTCCATGATTATCCTTTCCATAGCTTTGCAGACCAAGCTAGTCAGTCTTATGGGGTGATAGTTTCCAGGATCCATTGAGGCACCACCTTTGTGGAGAGGGACCACTGTTGCTGTACGCCACTCTTTGGGTACATGTCCTGTAGTAAGGCTGAGATTGAACAGTAGTTTTATGTTTGGGTTTAGCTCTTCTTGGAGTTCATGTAGGATGCAGCCCGGGACACCGTCTGGTCCCACTGATGCTGTGTTTTTTGCTTTGGAGAGAGCGGCTCTTACCTGAGCATCTGAGATGTCAGGGGGGCAGCACTCTGCTGGGATAGATATTTGCCCTTTTGGGGGGAGAAGTTTGCGCTGAACCTGTCAGCTAGGATGTTGGCAATGTCTGTGAGTTCGGTGTATTTTTTGTCATTTTGGACTAATTCTGGGCATATCTGGGAATTCCCACCCAGGTTCCTAACATAACTAAAGAAAGCCTTGTGATTATCCTTAGTGTCCTGTGCAATTTTTCTCTCAAAGCTGGCCTTAGACGATTTTATGAGTGCCCATAGTTTTTTGCTAATACTGATCAGAGATGCCTTCCCTTTTTGGGATTTTGCTCTGTCATGTAGTAACTTCCTCCTTCTATTGTATAGTTTGTTTATGGCTGGGGTCCACCAGACAGGACGCCTGCCTTTGGAGGATTGGGTCTTGGTTTTATTTGGGATTGCATGATCCATGCATTCCTGAAGGTGTTCATAGAATGTGTTTATAAAGGATTCTGCTTTCTGGGCCGTATTTTCCACAGGCCCGGGGGCTTTGAAGGATTCCACCTCGGTTTTGAGGAGTGTGAAATTTGCTTTAGAGGAGTTTTTCACTGTGGTTTTCTGGGCAAGGGGTGGGGTCGGGATGTGAATATCCTGTGAGATTAGTTTATGGTCTGATCTTACCAGTGAGGGATACACTTCTGGTCTGGAGCATAGAGCCCCCATGTTGGTGATGATCAGGTCCAGTATGTTTTCCCCTCTTGTGGGAGTAGTAACAAGTTGTTCCATAGCATTTGAGTTTATAAATTTTAGGAACCTTTGGGCTAGGGTGTTGGAACTAGAGTAATGCTCCCAGTCTATGTTTGGGTAGTTGAAGTCGCCCAATATAATGGTGTTTGGAGAGACCTTTATATTTTCCAGTGTTCTCAGGAAGGCCGAGTGGGGTTCCTGGGTTTGGGAGGGTGGTCTGTAGCAGGCTATAAACTGGAAGGCAGTTTTACCCACTGTTAGTTACACATGGATAGTCTCTGATGCTTCGTGCTTGGCCACCAACCTGGAGGTGTGGGTATCTTTGACGAATATTGATACTCCCCCTCCTTTTGTGGTTCGGTCCAAGTTTTGGGGCTGAAAAGCATGGTATGAGGTATAACCTGGTAGTGCTGGGGTGCTCTTGGGAGCCTTGAACCAGGTTTCTGTTACTGCACAGGTATCGATGTTCTCCATGCTAAGGAGAGTTTTGAGTGCGTGCATCTTGAGGTTTAACCTATATGCCACATAACCTAAGCAATAGTACATAAATTATTCAATTCCTGCTTTTTTTTTAAACAAGAAACTTCTTTATTAAACCATCACTTACTACATAATAGGCAATCATATATTTATATAAATGAAAACAAATCACACCGACACAATCCTAGCCACAAGCATTTTACATCACAAACCATATCTTATGTGAGAGTCTTGTCTCTAATTTCATACTGTAACTACCTCTCTCACATAAAGTATCTGTTTGCTTCAGGAGTAAGTGGTTGTCACTATACATGAGTCAGTTGCTATATTGTCTAAGGATGCCCATGTCCATCAGGCTGGCCAGAGAGATAATGAGAAACTGCCCACCCATGATAGCAGGCTCTTATTGTATGTTTTATTAGGAAGGGGAATAGGTTAATTTGACAGCACTTTGCTGGTAGCTCATAGACTACAACTGAAACCTATACTTTGTGTAGGCTAGGGTTCATCAATACTGAAACCTATACTTTGTATAGGCTATAGGGTTCATCAATAAGGCAATGATGCTTAGTCTGTAACTGAGTTTCTCCTAGAGAAGCAGAAAAGCATGGAAGGATTTCACTGACAGCTGCTTAGGGAAAAACCTGAGCTTCAAGGCCTTTGTGTCAATACAGGACACTGCTAACTGTTGTTGCCCAAAGAATAGCACAGAGCAAACACACTCTTAAATGCTGATAAAAAAAAGAAAATTAAAAAAGTCATCCTTTGAGACATATCTTCACAACATCCAAATTAAAAACAATGTTTTTTGCGCAGGTAATGCCCCCCTGCACATTCCCACATGTGTGGTTACTTAAATATACCATATCCATATATTTGGGCGGCGCAGTGCTGCAGCGGTTAATGCTATCACCTCACAGCAAGAGGTTCTCCAGTTCGATTCTCGGCTGGGGGTGCCTTCTGTGTGGAGTTTGCATCTTCTCCCTGCGTTCGCGTGGGTTTCCTCCGGGTACTCCGGTTTCCTCCCACATTCTAAAGACTTGCTTCTGGAGCATTTTTCCCCGGGCCTCTGCTGAAAACAGGATCTGTGGAACCTAGTCGGACTTTCCCGGTCAACAAATGTTAAATAAAATAAAATAAATAAATAAATCCAAGATCACACATATTCAGTATCACAGGGGTCTTGTAGCAAAGTTGGTTTCCTGTCAATCGAAATATTTACTGTTGATTTTAGCTTTATTTTTTTGTGTGTGTTAGTGGAGATATCTAATGCAATTATTTATCAGTACTCTCTTCTTTTTGCTGGTTGCCTATTGTCATTCCCAGGGACAGTTTTGCATGAGACACCTACCCCTGGGTAACTTCATTTGCTGCATTTGTGACTGATATTTTTCTTGCATGTTTCAAACCATTTACTCTCAGCCATATTAGACCTTTGTTCATCAGTGTTGCCTTTTTAGCTTTAACTTCATTGAACTGACTTTGCTATTTTCCTAATATGTTTAACTTCAATGTTAGTGTTTCAGCCCTAATCCTCTTAATTACCACATTTGATGTATCACCAAGAAATATTATAATGTTTTAACTTTATTGTTTTCTATTTATATTTAAACTTTTAAACTTAGATATAATCTGGTAGTCAGTGCAGACTGTAGATTTGCAAACTTTAACTATTGTGGTGCAGGGTTTATTTCTTTATGCCTTGTTTGCCTACTGTGTGAATTTGAGCAAGTCACTTAACCAGACATTGCTCCCAGGTTACCTCTGTAAAAGGGATTATGTGTCCAATCGACCTATCTGGTTAACAAACAGGTATTATTGTATAATAATTATTATTAATAATAATAATAATAATAATAATAATAATAATAATAATATATTTTGTTTGCTTTCTCTGCTGCATGTATACAACTGCATACCTAGTTTTAATAGGTTTAAATGTATGTGATATTGTTTTTAGTGAGTGTGCAGAGCTTATGCATTACATTTATTAGGTTTGTTATTTTTGTTACACCTGCACATTCAAGTTCCTGATATTCTTTCTGCTTCTACATTTAAAGCATGTATCTGTATTTATGGTCAGATTTGATGCAACATACAGAGACTATTGATTTTTTTTTATTATTTATTGCTGCATTTGGAATAAGTTTAGCAAATCTTTATATTTGTTGATGGGAATATTGTTTTTATAGCTATGTCTTTAACAAATGGTAGGCTGCTTTTATTGACTGGAAGTTTTTTTTTCTTAATGTCATCACATGACTGGTGAACTTTCTGTGATTGGTTAGGTTTTTTTTATTTTAAATAGTACCTAGACTTTGTGTTCTGTCATGGTTTGAGGAAGCAGAGGTTACTCTGTGAAAGTGCTTACTTTCTGTTTTAATAAAGTTACTTCGATATATAGTGATTAAAAGCTGTGTTTAAGGAGTTGTGTTACTGTTTTAAAAGATGAGTGGTCCAAGGTACAACAAATGGCCACAGCAGAATCATCCACCTGTGACTGATGCAAATTGCTAGCCTGCTGTGGTGGCAAAAACTGTTTGCTTAACTTTTTATTTTTGTGGCTGAAAGAAAGACTGACTGTGGGAGTGACAGTCTATTATGTGGTTAAGCTGAAAGTAGTGTCTCTATCCTGGGGAAAACCAAGAAACAATGGCAGTAAAACTACCAGTCCACAGAAGTTACTTTTTGACAGAAAAAGCACAGTAGAAATCATTTTCAAACACCATAGCAGTCCCATGACCTTAAAATAAACATAATTTCTCCACAGAAAATAGTTTTTCACTTAGATGCCACTACTTTCAAACTGACAGAAACAACAAGTGCTCCATTTAAAATGATGTCACAGCCTCAAGACAATCCCTTAAAATACAACATTCCTAGCTCTTAATAACTTTCCCGAAGAGGAAAGTACTAAAACCTCAGTGAACAATAAGAAAATGTAAGTTTTTTTTCCCCAAAGAGAATGTATCCGCCCAGTTAAAGAAAGCACACACTAACCATTATTCCTCAAAAGCCTCAGAGGAGCATATTATTTGGCTGCATAAAACTATGAAGGGCTTCCCACCCAAACTTGTCTTTTAGTCAGCTCAGCTCAAGATGCTTGACATTTAGGTGGATGGAAGGTGGCCTGAAGCTTTGGAAGCTGCCCAGATTTTATATCCTTGGCAGGATATAACCCATAGAACTAAGACTACTGCAGCTGTGATCAATATGAAGAAAATATGCAATGATGTATGAATGCTGATGTAAGTTCTTTCAAGAATAAAAGCGGTGTAAGAACAAGTTCAGCCAACAGACTGAATACTTATCAAACAGAAAGTTAATCTGTGGTACTCAGTAAAAATACTGCAGGATTGTGAAACTACATTATAAATAAAGGAACATCAGGGGACTTAGCTGTCCTGATCAATAAAGTGAAATGGAATGCACCTAGATAACATGTACTACTTTCAGAGTTTAATTGTGACCTGGTACTGACCTTTGCTCTCTTTTACAGTGCAGTGCTGGTCTGTCTTTAATAAGAATCTGAAAGGTCAGAGCTATGGTTTCCAGTACAAAACAACATTTGCATTTTGAGAGAGTGAATTTATAGTCTTACTTTTAATGAGTTCTTATAATTTTCTAAAGGAGATTTTCTGTCCCTTCAGTGAAAGTGGGACAGTATAAAAATATTTCATACAGGCTGTGAATTATTTGCAGAGCCGTTGCTTAAAAAATATTTCCTAAGTTTATGAGTGCCTATTTTGTTACATTAAAGAATACAGAGTGTTGCAGATATTGTCTTTGTCCAAATATAAACAGGTTGAGTACTGTCCCTTAAGAGCTATCCTCTGAGTAAGACAAACTATTATTTATTTAAAATGCCCCTTTAAAAGATTTGTGCTGTGGTTTCTTTTGAAAATAATCTGTTGACAAGCTACTCCCAGAAGAGATGCTAAGCAGGTCTTTTGATTCATTTACAAAGGATATAGTATAAAAATGTGAGCTAAATCACAAGATATGTCCATGCCTGAAGATATGTTTTATTCCATTGAGGTCTTTGAATACTAACAAAACATAATAACCATGAAGGCACTGCAATAATTTCATGTTATTGTACTTTTGTTAGGTACTTTTATGCTTCTCTGCAGATATGTAAAAAGGAATAAAAAATGATTCTGAGTGAAAATTAACCTTAGTGCAGTAATTATAGATCATTATTTTGGGGTGTTGTTTTTACAAGATATATTCCTGTTGTTAAAAGTTGAAATGCTAGGTGAAGAAATGCAGAAAAAAGTATTTTTATATACGATTTTCCCTGTCAATCAAACAGCACCATTCACTCTTTCTTAGAGCAAGCTCCACATTGCTGTCTCTACAGATCTCCTATATGCAGTCTTAGTCATGTCATATCATTAATAAACAGTAACTTGTAGGTCATGAATTAATACAAAATTTGATATCTAAGCAGTGTTTCAATAAAATATGCTTTAGCTCACCATTCATTTTATCTTTGGATCTCCTGTCATGGTTATATATGTCTGTATATTTTAGGATTGCCTCATGTTTGTCTATACATTTTAAGATTTCCCCATGTAACTTTTTTCCTCTAAGATGCTCATTTTCCAACATGTTCCCAGTCTTCATAACAGTGACAAAATCTTTATATCCCATGCTGTCCACATTAGACATATGCACTCTGGAGTGGCTAGACCGCCTTGCTCCTGCAAAATTTCTCTCTCCTAGAATGGGTTAGTCTCTAGTAACTAGTGCTGCAAGATTTCAGATGATCTGCGTCATTTTTAAAAGCCAAACTGATTTGTTCATTCTAACAAGCCATCATGCAGCGAACTTTACTAGCAAAGTCAGTATTTTGCAATTTTTTTTATTTTTATGATATATATATATATATATATATATATATATATATATATATGTGTGTGTGTATATATATATATATATATATATATATATATACTGAAATGTCGAAATTCAGGACGTCGAGACCGAATAGTGGAAAGTGCAGTTACTTGAAGCTACACTATGCTGAATCCGCAAATGTTGAATCCGCCGCTATCGTGGTGTCGCATTCGTGACGTGTGGTGCAGTTTATGGAATTATCTGGGGTTTCAGGTATGTGTTGTGTGTTTGAGGATATTGGGTGGGGATTTTAGTGTGTATGAGTGTGTGCAGTGGTGTTTTTGTGTGTTTGTGTGTTTAGTGCAACCTCGGAGTTAGAATATATAAGTAGGGGGGTGCAGGGGTGCAGGGGGGCTTGGCCCCCTGCTTATAGGTAGGTTAGGTGTGTTTGTGTGTGCTTTTATGTTTGTTTAGTTAGGTAGGTGCATTTGTGTATGATTATGTCCTGGTTTGTGTGTATGTGTGAATGGTCGCAGTTGTGGTATCCGTGATTGTGGGTTTTGGTGTATCTGGGTTTTCGACTATTCAGTCTCGAAATACATTCAACATTTCAGTATTTCGAGGTTGTATTGTGAATCCATAAATATTTATATATATATATATATATATATATATATATATATATATATATGTGTGTGTGTGTGTGTGTGTGTGTGTGTGTGTGTGTGTATATATATATATATATATATATATATATATTTTTTTTTTTTTTTCAAGTGAACAATATAGATTAATCAAATATTAATTGTAATATGCTTATTGCATAATTAATTGGAAGACTGAGACATAAGGCAATTCTTTTAGATACCAGACAAAAATTCAGATTTCTTAGGTTTTCCGTAATTCTTATCTATTTCTTTTTTTGATATAAATGGGGCTGCTTATAGCATTAATTATTCAAAAAGTGGTCATTAGTACGTACACTGACTGGACTTCCATTCAGCATGCCCATTGTAAAATAATCATATCTAAATAGAAACAAGTCCAGTTGGTTGCTATGCTATTATACAGACGCTGGGTTGGTCATATTTTCAGTAATGCACCTCAACAGAAATTTGAAGAATGTCCCTTTTCTTTTTTTCTCACATTTTTTTCTCTATTCTCTCCTAAAGCTTCTCATTTTGTGGTGAATAATTAAACACTGCAGTCATTCATTAATCAATTTAAGTCAACTTTAATATTTCATAGACTTCAGAAAATGCATATAGCACTAAAATGTCCCTTAATATTAACTTCTAAGAACAAGGTAATCCAGAAGGCTTGACTCAGTCTGGTATCACACCTGTGACAACAGATGGTGAAAAGATTACTGAGAAACACAGTACACATGATTATTCCAGATAAAATTCCTTTACTTAGCAGCTCTAGGAAATTCTCTCTCTCTAAGCCCTCCCTGTGGGAGGAATAAAGGTGTCTTGTTGAATGAACTACTTGTAACTTCAACAAGGCATCTTTTTTCTTACCACAGGGAGAGCATTTAATGTTCAAAAATGTGCACACTGATTGGACAGATCAATCAGCAAGCTCAATATAAACCAAACATTCTCCCACATTAAAGCACATTCTCTGTGCAGCTTAAATATAGAATGTTTACTCTTTTAAAAAACATGCTAATAAACGGATGCATGGAGCAGAAATATGCATTTTATATATATATATATATATATATATATATATATATATATATATATATGTGTGTGTGTGTGTGTGTGTGTGTGTGTGTGTGTGTGTGTGTGTGTATGTGTGTGTGTATATATATATATATATATATATATATATTTATATATATATATATGCATATACATCATAGCTCTCAGTGCAGAGAGTGTGCCTGTTCTGACATCTGACATTATTTAGTGACTTCATCCTCAGTGATTGAAAGCCACATCTTTTGTGAAGATTAACAATATGAGGAGCATCTGGACATTCTGTGGAAATCTAACAGTTCCCAGATACAGAACAATGAAATACCTTAAAAATGTAGGTGTAGAACAATGTACTGTGCAGTTCTTTACAAACACAGAGCAAGCGCAGTACATATGTTGCATGCACCTGAGTACCATGATCTGCAGGAAGAGCATAAAAGTTCAATGTACAATGACATTATTAGGAAAAGACTTCTTTGACCATGTGACCAATCCATGTCACCTTTGGGTAAATCCTATTTAAGATACGCACAGTTGTGGATTATTGCTAAAACACTGCATACAGCAAAACTCTCCTTTTGTTATAATTTCAGATTTGGACTGTCATTCTGTTTTGATTAATTGGCAGAAAGATGCTATCCCAGCATATCAAAAGATGAACACCTATTGTTCTCATATGCTGATTTTTCAGACCTGATACTGATTTGGATGTTTTTATGTGCATCTTTACATTTCTTGAAAACCATACATATTAAACTGTCCAGGTGTCTCTGCAGTTAGCATGTGTGCGGTGGTAGGCAAGGTATAGAGGGACTTTCTCTGTAACAGAAAAAAAAAAAAAACATTTCTCTTGAGCAGTGCCATTACTTCATTACTTTGTATATAAAAATACCTGTGAGGAGATGAGATTCAGGATATAATTTCTGAGCAACTATCTTTGAATTTCTCATAGAAGTGTGCATTCCTTTTACTATTTTGTTTAATTTTTTTTCTGAACTACTACTATCCAGTTTTTAATCTTACATAGACAAAGCCCAATTTCTTCATGATACTTTAAAAAAAGTTGTTTCAGCTATCTCAGATAAAGTCTTATATCATCCTGTTTTTGAATTCTATGTATGCCAGCATTCCATGTTCTTTTTCATGTGTCACAGTCATAGCTCACCTAATATTCCGGTAAACGAACTGTAAATAAATAAATAAAATATGTCATTTAGGGTGCATGACCCTTTACTTTTCTTATAATCCGTATTGAACTGTATAGCCCATTTCCATGATTTCTGCTACTAAGCTTCTTCATTTTGCATTTTTATTTTGTCTTTAATTTAGGGGTATGTATAGTTTACATAATGAACTTTAAAAATGTCAAAATTCACATGGTCTTGACCATATGATCAACATTTTAAAAAGTCAAGCAAATTGCACTAAGACTGTGGTACAGTGTGGATTGAGGAATGTGCCCTTTCCCCCACTGTAATGCAATCTCAGAGGTGGTATATATAATTAGCAGGAGGTAAGGGGGTGCAGGGGGTTATGACCCTTGCAAAAACATTGTATGTGATATGTTCATGATTTTAGACTTTTTAAAATGTCAGTCACATGGTCTCAACTTTGTGAATTTTGACATTTTATAAAGTCAGACAAGTTGACTAGATCCAATTTAAGCTGCTGCATCCTAGACAATTCTTAAAATTACTGGGCCTATATCCTTTCGAATGTATGCAGTCTATTGAATGTTTGTGTCTTAAGTCATAAAGCTGTACTTTTCCTGTTAACATTCAGCAAAATTCCACTGAAAAGGGCCATCCCCAGGATTGCTTCCCATCATCTCCTGCTGTTAGTCATATCTTCATCTGAATTAATTACGTTTACCATTGTAGTTTTTATCCTATTGTCTAACAACTGTGTTGAAAATCCTGATACCTAAAATTCTCCACAAGTCTACCTAATTTGTTTACTAGCCACATGAAATAACTTGTGAGCCTGGGTTGATGTCTATTGCATTTCACTGGTCTAATATACTGCTGGATGTGAACCACTCCTGTTTTGGGTTATTTGCCCGAATGGAATCAAGATATTCCAAATATCTTCATTTCATCAGATGGATTATGTTGTTTCCCCTACACAGTGGCAAGACTGATATACAATTTTCTTCAACTGCTTGTTGTCCTTCATGAATCTGAGACATACCTCTTCCAGTTGTCTTTAGAAAATGTATTTATTTATTTTTTATTTATTTATTTTGCATTTGTTGACTGGGATTGTCCGATTGAGCTGAAGAGCCCTTTTTTAGCGGAGGCCCGGGGCGAAAAGCTCCAGCATATTATACAATTTTCATTATAAATTAGCATTAAACAGCAATGTTACAGGATTATTACAAGGCATTAAGTAGCAATACAATGTTATACAGTGTCAATAATCAAGAGTATAGCATAACTATTTCAAGATGTATAAAAAGAAATATAAAAATGTAAAAAATAAATAAATAAAAATATAAAAATATAAAAAAATATATAAAGAAATGTATAAAAACAAACTTTGCTTGTGCGAACTGTAAAAAGAAAATCTGGAAGAATTTTAATCAGGTCTCATTGCATTGTGCATCACTTTTTTTCAATTATTTCATCACGTTTTCTTCCATGAAACAACTTAATTTATCCTATTACTCTGACAATTTCTACTAACCACACTTAGTAGATCCACATTTTTCTCCCTGAATACTGAGCAGAAATATTCATTTAGCAGTCCTGATTTTTTATCATTTTTTTTGTCATTTCATATACTTTATATATATTTTCTGTGCAAAATGAACTCCCTTCTTTGCTGTTTAACATTTCTTAAATTTGTTTCCCCTTATAGATGAAAAGGTATGTTTTGTCTGTCCTATCATAAGTGTTATATCAAAAGTATAAAGGTGGGGTGAGCAGTGTCACAAAACTATGTCTATGGCTGGGAGTGGCTAGTAAAATTATTCAGGAATTGGTAAAGACTGGTTGTAGGGCATAGGATTCTAAATGAAGAAAAATGTTTGGCAACATAGCAAGCTGAAGATTAGAATAGCATTTATCCTAGAGATATACAGGAGCAGATCAACTGATTTGATAGGTAAAATTTTAGTTGTGTTTTAAATTAGTTTGCATTCTGAATGGATTTTGGTGGTAGTGGAATGTGGTTCCCTAGTTTAGCTATAATGTTTGAACAGAGAGAGTCATTTGCAGTATTAGATAATTTGCTTATAGTGATTAGTGATTTTTCTTTGTAGACTAAATTCTATTACTGAAGTAGTGTTGTATTAAGCTATTCAGGGCTGGGCAATTGTATGGCCTACAAAAAGTTTGTATATTGTAGTTAGCTGAGAAAGATCTAGGTGATGGGGTAGCTCTAACCAGTTTAATTCTCTAAAGTGCTAGGTAACAGTATGTTCTATTGATATAGTTTACAGCAAATTTGGGTTTTATATTACAACATTGCTCAAGTTTAGAAAGTTGTGAGGCTTGAAGCTTAGTGAAGATTGGTACAACCAAGATGAGAGATGTCCTTAAGAAAGTAGAGGCCATTAATCTTCTGGCCATGTTAGCGAAGTAAGTTTCTGCTCTGTATACTATATCTAGGTTTTGATGATTTTTTTTTAAAACGCATGTGGGACATGGTTAGATTTCAACTTGTCATCAATGAAGATACTCATTAATTTTGTATGATTTACTTTTTTTATGGTGGTGGTGTTGGTAGAAGTTATAGTAGATAGTGTTGTTTTGGTAGATATGTGTTTTGGGGTAAAGTTCACTAATTTTGTTAATCTAGAGTTATGAAGAATTTGTGAATTATTTAACAAGGTCTTGGAGTTTAGACAGAGTTTTGGTAGAGAGGAGCTGAGAATATAGAGCTGTGATCGGCAAATAAGTCCTTCTTCCTCAATTAGAATATGGACTTCCACTTATTGCCTCCATTTCCAAATAATCTGGTTTTACAATGAAATAGGAAGTCAAATAGGATTGAATTTTTCATGGCTTGAAAAATTAGATTCAGGTCAACCAGAAGTAACTAGCTAGTGTTCTACTGAGTATATAGTGTTATGCTAATCTACTGAGATAGTTAAAGGAATTAAAGTCTTTAATTTTCATCATTTATCATCATTACATCCTCATTTTCCCCATTTTCTACATGGGGTCAGGGAGCTTTATCAACTGTCACTATCTCTTTTGATTCAGTGCCACTATTCTGCCTTCTTTAGCAGCCATGCCTGAATGATGCAGGCCTTTTCTCACACATTCCATCAATTTTCTTGCTGGTTGCCCTTATTTCTTCTTGGCTTGT
The DNA here is from genome assembly GCF_019279795.1 of Protopterus annectens. Lineage (NCBI taxonomy): Eukaryota > Metazoa > Chordata > Ceratodontiformes > Protopteridae > Protopterus > Protopterus annectens. The sequence goes on from NC_056733.1 coordinate 1,275,586,218, forward strand.
TCCAGTCTGTCACAAATCTTCCTCACCAGATTGTCTTCTGCTTTCCTGCACGTGTCTGCACCATCATAATCTATTCTGTCTGTCATTCTCTGCAGATGGAGCTACTTGACCTTGTGCTCTTTGTCTGTACTACAGTGTGCATTGTACCACTTGTATTCAGCACTTCAGCTTCATCACCTCAAGCTTCTTCAACTGCTCTGTCTTCACTGCCTATGTTTCTGTACCATGCAGTAGTGCCAGTGTCACGACTGTTTTGTACATCCTACTTTCCAGTTTCTTTGGCATTCTTCTGTCACACACTACCCATTGATACTCTGTGCCAGTTGGCTGCAATCCCTCTGATTCTAACTTTGAACTCTTCATTCAGACTTCTTTTCCTCACATCCTCCCCTCCCAGAGACTCGAAGCTGGAAATCCGTTCCACAGTTCTCCTTTCTGTGTCAATACTCATCTTCTTCTGATTTCCTCCATTCACTGCTATTACAACTGTCTTGTTTGTACTCAATTTCATATCATGTGCCTTAAATTTTGAATTCCATTCCCCTGTAGTTTGCTCTGAGTCTGCCTGCAATGCTATATCATCAGCATACAGCATCTTTGTTACTCTGTCCTCGCTAACCTTACTGCTAATGTAGTCTATCACCAGTATGAACAGCAGTGGGCTCAGAGCTGAACCCTAATGCATACCCACTCCCACTGGGAATGCCTATATTAGACCAAACACTGACTTCTGTCACTGGGTCCTTGTGCATAGCCTACTTTAATTCCTACCAATGTTTCTGGGACTTTGAACCATTACAGGACTGCCCAAATCAGGTTTCCTAGCAACTTGTCATATGTTTTCTCCAATTCTGGGAATGTCCAGATGGATTCTTTCCTCACCTGTAGCTTCTTCTCAAATATCTGTCTTACTGCAATCATTGAGTCAGTTGTGTTGTACCCTTATTGATATCATAGATCCTCATCTCCCATGTTATTTTCAAATACTCTGAGTATTCATTCCTCAGTCACCCTCTCCAGAACTTTCATGCAATCTGACAGGAGTTTAGTTCCTGTATACAGTCCACAGTTGTGAATATATCCTTTGTCCTTATTCACTGACAATAGTATTTTTATTCACGTGTCATCTATGATAAGGCTTTCATTCCATACTGCTGTGAGTACCCTCTGTAACCATTTTTCCCTTAACTCACCCAACATCTTGATCATATCTGCCATGACCTTATCTCAACCTGCTGCTTTCCCTGACATCATTTTCTTTAGGGCTGTTTTTAATCCTTATAGGGTTAGCTCCTCTTCTTTCTTTGTAGGCTGTGTCTGGGCTGGTTCAGCTTCTATGGGTTTTCTAAATTCAGAATCTACTGCTAATACTTCATCCATATGCCTTTGATTTCCTGTGGACTGGTGAGCAGGTTGTTGCTGGTATCTTTTATGAAAGCCTTTAAATTGCTTTGTTAGAAATCTCTTTCCATTTGAGTGATATGCTTGCATCTGTCCTTGATATAGTGGTGTTTTTAAATGCCACTGTCCTTAAGAATGTGACTGATGCCAAGGCCTCCATTGTGGCCATTGCAATGAATAAAATGAAGGAACAAATGGTCTCAACCAAAGAGTGCAAGGCACATGATCCAGTAATTCATGAATAAGGCAAACCAGAATGTCAAGTTGGATATGCTGTACCATTCAATTGTACAACATAAAATAACACAGACCCAAAAGAGGTGGGTGACTCCCAGGCAAATCCACTAGCCATCCTAATGAATACCACATTAGAGGTGCACCAATTGTGCAGCGGGATATACGCTCTGGAGTAACAGAGAGCAATGGCATGAAGACAGCTGTCCTGCTGTTGCCCACTGCCCAGAAAATGGAAGATTTCTAAATTTTCCAGTTTGTACTTGTGGCTGGGCATTTGCTGTATGGGCAGATATCTATTAACAGTTGTACATATTAGCACTATTGGTAAAGATATCACAACACATTCATAACCTAATGTCACCAAGGACAGAGGCAACAGTGAAGGAGGCAGCAAAAGAAGGAGTAGACCCTGGCATCACAGTAGGACCTCATCATCTTTGAGAATATAGTTATAAGGACCTCAGTGAAAGTGTTCCTAATTTATTATGGTCAGCTCTTGAGAAGAGTGCTACAGAGGGATCACATAGGTCTATATCATATGTTTGAAGTTTGAAAACTTTGAACATTAATTTGTCGAAATTAAATGTTCAAAGTTTCAAAAATCAAACATATGAAAAAAAAAAAAAGAAAGGGAATTCACCTGAGTGATTTCCCTTTACTGCACTGTAATGCGATCTCGGAGTTGGTATATTTAAATAGCGGGGGGTGTGTGGGGCACAGCCCCCCACATGGCGGGTGCAGGAGGGATTGTCCCCTGCCTACAACAGTTTGTTTTGGGTTTGTTTTTTTTTTTTAGTACATATCTTCGAAGTTTTATAACTTCGAACATTTAAATTCGATTTTATGATGTTCGAAGTTATAAAACTTCAAACATATAATATAGACCCGATCACACAATGGCACAATATGGTACACATACAAAAGTGCTGCCTGATATAACCCAGGAGGTGGTCACCTACCTTGATCACCCCTAGATATAGGTGGTGATCCAAAAAGTACATCTCATGGACCAGTCAAGTGGTTCTACTTTATGTATTTATTTAATTATTTACTTATTTAAGGAAAAGTGCTTAGACATAAGCATATACAAAATAAAAAGACAATTAAATAAGCAGTTAGTGGTAATAAATGAATACAAATGATATAAAAGTGCAGTGCCCTTGAGGAAGCCTTTGTGCTTCTTTAATGCTAGTGAGATGGGCATACAAAATAGGACTCACACCAGCAGCCATAAGCATTTGTAATGTTCTGCTGTTTCACTTTCCATCCTGCTAAACATCTTCCAAAAGGAGCAGCATTTAATGTATGCCTAGAGGGAAGCCACAGTGATGGAAACACTGACAACTCCTTTGGTAAGAGCTGCTTTGACTTGGAGGCATTGTGTATTGCACATAACATAGCTTTGAGGAGAGTACAGCAGTGATCAGGATTTTATTACCTCCTATTACTGGCTCATGCCTGTGTTTATATAAAACACTCTGTCCACTCCCTCACTGATGCATAAATAAAGGCAATATGCATATCACACCCAGTCGTATACAGAATTATATTTGTGTGCCAAGGCTCACCCTGCATTTCTGGTTGTCCACTCTCACTGTCATCTCTGTGCCATGTCTTGTCATTGCAACAGGCAATAGTTTTGTTACTACCTTCTACTAATATACTATAATCTTAAACCTCAGGATCATTGTGATGTGGTGTGCAGTTCTGCAGTGACACAACTGCATTCAGTATAACTACCCTACAGTAAGATACATGGTCACCACCCAAGATTAATTTAGTATATAGTTGACACTGACCTCTGCACATTTATGTAGTCATTGATTAAATGAATTAACCGAGCCTGGTAATATAATACATTTCTTTAGTCTCTCTCTCTCTTTCAACCCTATTCCCATAATAAAATACATTTTTTGCGAAAATGCTTATTTCCCTTGTTATCAGTTTTTATGCTGCCATATTCTGGGAATTGAAGTCTACCGCTGGCTTGCAAGTTTTGCCCAACATGTTCTAATATTATCATCATGGGAAAGGGGATCATTTCCAAGCACATCACAACAGTCAACTAATACAACAAAATCGAGTCACAATGGGATAAGGAAATATATGCTGCAAATCCCCCCAATTACTGCACTCCTGTTCAAAATATATTGACCTATGCAATCTAGCTAATACACAAATATTGGGTAGGCCACTCTAACAACTATTTCTCTACCAAGTTTAAAACCTGGGTTTTGAGGGCAGCGGAGGTTTGACATTAACAATTATGTAACAAGTATGTAATTGCATAAATGAAAGTAATATGGCAAACTATGTTTCCAGTGATGAAGGAACAAAAAATGAAAACTGCCGAGTAAAGCACTCCAGATTAACAGCAGTCAATGAAAGATATATAAAAAAACCAAGAGTGCACCAATGGCTAAAGTACCTCCAAAAACTTCACGAACTGCAATGAGTTGACCGTTTATTGATAAAATGAACAGCAGGATCCAGAAAGTGAGCGCTTTCACGTCCAGTAGTGACGCTTCATCAGACTTCCAGTGATGACAATGTGTCAGTCCTCAGAAGATGCTTAGTTCTCAGAAAGTGAAGCACTCCTTCAGATGAACTCAGTTTTAGTAATAAATCCCATTAAACCGCAAGCCATGAATGGGAGTATGCAAATCCTTTCCACTTACACATAAGGATGCAAAAGAAGGACAGTTCTGGCACCGATATGATATAGCAACCGATCAGTCAACAAGTACTCACTATGCTTTTACTGGTTTGCATACTAAAAGCCACTCCCATGTGATTTGCAACAGGAACATTGAAGCAAGAGGGTATGATATAAAAAAAAATGATCTGGAATGATTGGATAAAAGGGTCAGCAGTACTGCATGACTAAATAAGAGCAAAACTTAGTAAAGAATGTTTTAGAATACTAAAGCTACTATTAAAAAACCTTCTAGTATTAAAGGTGAATCTAGAATGTTTGTGACTCACCACTGATCTGTGACTGCTGCTGTTGTTTTGGAATTCCTCATTTGAAGTTCACACATTTGTATTCTTTCTATCCTTTTGTTCTCTTTATTGCAGTTTATTTAACTTAAATATGTTTTACTTTAACTTTGTTTTATTTTAAATGTTTTTCTTTGTCTAGGAGTTTTTTATGTTATTGGTTATGGCAAGTTATCAAACATTTTCTTTCCATTCTTTGAATGCAAAGGTATTAAGAATTGTTGACATGTGGGAGGAGTTGTAGCATTTATTATTTAAGGTAATCAGAGCAGAAGAATGTTTTACTCCTTGGTAGATGGAATTGATTTATGATGGCTGGGTTTGTATAACTTACCTTGCTGTGCTGTTAAATTCAATCGCTCTTGAGTTGCCACCCCAATATTATGCTTGACTTTGGAAGCTCATCCCAGTCTCACCTTATCTGCTCACATTAGTGACCACAGAAGGACCAATCTTTAGGCTGTTAAAGCTTCAGCTACCTTCTCTTTTTTATGTTCATACCACTTAGTGCACACTGCAGCACCTTTTTTTTTCTATTGTCATTTTAAAAGTTTCAACAGTTATGTATTTATTTATTTACATTTGTTTTCCAGGAAAGCCCGACTGGGTCCTGAGTATCCCTTTTCAGTGGAGGCCCAGGGAAGAAGCTCCAAATAAGATATTATTAATAGTGAACATTAAGAGTAACTGGGTATTAATGCAATGTTACAGATCAGATGGCAAAATTTTAGCCTAGCAGTGAAAAACCAACTGGGGAAATACTACCAGCCATTGATACTCTTCAAACTGCTTCTCTGAAATTAGCATGGGATTGCTGTTTCTGTTTTGCTTCAGGAGAGAGAAGGAGCAGTGGACATTATTTCATAGAATTTCTAGAGACTGCCAAACAATGTAAACACTAAAAACTATTTTAGGAACAGTCATGGGACTAGCACCCTTGTTTTGCTCCTGATGAGAGATGGAGTACAGTAGCATTGATTCTTGATTGTCTCTGACTGGACATTGTATTGGACATTTCTGAATGGTCTGGCTGCAGTTTTGGTGGAAACCTCTTCAGTTTTAATTTTGGGCCATTATAGAACTTAACTGTCTTATGGTGAGATGCTTGTGTGCTATCTAGGACATCTACCAGGAGAAGATAAACCTATTGAACGCGGCATTATTTGGGACAAAACTGCCGGTCATCAACAGCCAGTAGCCTATTTGGGAATAGTGCTACTATTTAGGTACTGCTGAAAGGAGAAGCAAAAGGGCATGTATTTATTTATTTATTTCCATCCATCCATCCTGAACCCCTTTTTCCCATTTTGCACATGGAGTCGAGGTGTCACTTCCGCAGTGGCAATCACTGCGAGCAAAGGTTTACACTGCTGGGTAGCTATTTATTTATTTATTTAAATTTATTTATCTAGGACGAGAACTGCATTCTAGCTGAGTGTAGCTACAGTGAGACCTGGGTAGCACCCAATAGACAAATCATCACTAATCATCTTTTTTGGTAAACATAATTTTTGTTTTTTTTTCACAAGTACTGCTAAATCTACTGTATAACTTGACTTCAGAGTATTACTACAAATACTTTATACATAAATCTTCAGAGTCTTATACAGCAGTCCCCCTCAAGCCCATGAAAACTACGAATATCAGTAGACCTCCAGTCTCTAGCAACGTGCTCACCAGTCTGCTCTCACCCCATCTGCAGTCAGTCTGATTGCATTAGGCATTCTAAAGCAGTACACCAACTGTCATATGCTTATAAAATATTCACTGCTTTTACAAATTGATAAGAGACATGATGGCAAACCTCTCACGTCAATCCTCTACTGATAAGCATCATACCTCCACAGCATTAAATTAGTCACAACTGACCATAAGCCCATACCTTTTGCTGGGGAAATAAAGCAAAATTTGCTGAAGCCTCCTGGAGTGCACTCTAAAAGGTACCAACCTTAAGTGCACAGGGTAACACCTCATCTTGTACTCCCACATACTGCAACTCCACATCAGTAAGGAGTTAGCAGAACAGCAGACTTAAGCCCATAATGCACAATAATGTCTACTGCTACACAGGGAAATGTCTTAGTCAAATGTAATTCTATAGTTAGGCAAACAGGCACCACACTCAGCATACAGGAACAGGGTGATTGGAAGATGCTTGTCTGGTGCAGGATCTGAGATATCAATGGCCCTTAGGTCTCTTAAAGCATAACAATATGTCTGTAACCTAGTAATGGCCACTGTGAGATTAACCCATCACTCCAGTGGAGCACAGGAAGTTTGCACTGTAATTTCCAATGGGTGGAACCTATGCTTTTGACAAAATCAGATTATGTCCTCACATTTCAAACAAATGTCCATATCTCTGGAACCATAGGGGTTATGAAAGAAGTATAAATGACAAATCATTCAGCACGAACTATTTTTATAATGGCAGTATTATTTAGGTTCAAGGTCTTAAACCTCATTTTATAAGTCACAATGAACACAGCAACTATTACATTTTTAATATTTTGTAAACAACTTACGATATCTCAACAACCACTCAACTAATGCACATACTGTCAGCAGCATTTTATTCATCTACCCAAGAGCTTTCATATGAGGCTAAGGAGTTTTGTCTGTGTACTTTGATGTTGAGATATTTAGAAAAATGTAAAAATTATACCTATTTAAATTAATATCATAAACACATCAGTTAATATTGATTTACCTGCACTAGACAGAAGTCAGATATTAATGCAGTTGAGTTTGCCATTGTGTAAGCTTTAAGATGAAATATTTTAAAACCTTGTACATAGCATGGTTTTGAAACTATTGATGCAAATATGAACAAGCAATATTTGATGCCTAGAGGCATCAGTAGGAGTTAACTGCAAATGCACCTGAAGGCATCACTCGGATGTAATGTGAGGAGCTCCACCTAGACTGACATACAGAATGATATAATGGAACTTAATGTGCATCTGTTAGAGGAAGTAAAGACACTAGTTTTGAGTAGTATGTTATCTCCACCAAGAGCAGTATCTAGACAAGATAAAAAACTGGATAAGCAGTTGATGTCACACTAATGGGATCCAGTACATATCAGCCTTAAATAAGATGATAGGTAAGAATTCCTGTTTCTCCAGGGATGGTTTACACCACTCCTACCAAGGTTTCTATGTACTGTCTAAAGCCTTTGCTGTCCCATAGTGCCTTTTTAGGAAAGGTGTCACTACTGGACATTCCTACATAGCACACTTAGACCCAAATTTGGACAAATGATGTCCCAACTCAGTGCTTGCAGTCTAAATAGAAAGCTGCCAGAACTTGGCACCCTCCTGCATCTTGAACACATTCATATCTGTGTGGTTACTGAGATATGGTTTCACTGCAATTGGCAGCACTTCTTTCATACCAGGGTTTAGTGGTTTTCACACTTTTAGACCCTTGGATATCTGTGTGAAATATCTGAATTTGTCAGAAACTCCTTCAGCTCACAATTACCCATGACCTTTTCTTGGAACTCCTGGAGATCAAAATCAGTCTTAACCAATACAACTGTTACTTCGTTGATAGCTACAGTTCTCCTTCAGTGTTCTCCAGGGATCGCGGAAATTACCTTAATATTTTGAGGGATTAAATATTAAACCAAATACTTTCTTTCTAGAAAATATTAATTACCCAAGCATTGATTGTCACACTTGCACTTCTAAAAATGGATATGCTCAAAATTTCCTTGACTTTATTACTTCCAATGCAGTGAAACAAATTGTAAAACTCCCCACTAGAGATTCTAATTTCCTTGACCTGGGCCTTACCAACCTATAGCCTGCCTACTCCACATCTTCTCATTCCTGGTTAAATCTGGCCTCAGTTCAGTAATCTTCTCTGTCAGGCCTAGTGGTACCGTCAGAACAATAAATGAGACTATCTTTAGTGATTTCTCTAGGGAAACCCATATCAGGTTGTAGAGGACTTGCACAGAATTCCCCAAAAAATCTCCTTCAAAAACCAACTGGGAAGGCTGCTGCACTCACCATCAATTTTAACCAGCACTAAAACAGCTGAGTAGAAAAGCCTGCACCTGTCTGCCCTAAATATCATGGTAAATTGAGAAATAATAATCTCTGTCAGCATTACTGTATTTAAATACAATATAGCAAAGAAGGAAAATGACAAAATGATGCAAGAAATCCCAATTCTCCTACCTCAACACCACAATGAAACATGCCAGTAAGGGACTGGACTGCGCTATTAGAAAATGTAAACAAGAGTGCAAATTACTATCACTATAGATACCAAAGAAAACTACTAAACTTTCCTCATTTATGTCAGGAAATTAAGAAATAATATTGAAAAGTTCACTGAACACATTCATAATACCAGATGTTCAATCCCAGTAATATAGCAAATATATTATTGGACTTGCTTACTTGTATGTTTACCTTGCCTACTGATATTGTTACCCCCACTATCACTGAAAATTTAGTTTCCAGTGAAATCACCTTGAAGCAAGTATTAGAATCCCTGTTAAAGGCTAAATTATTTCTATGAGACCAGATAACATACCAAGTTGTATTATTTTTTGTACCGAGTATACACTATCCTAGCATCTGCTTAAACTGTTCAAACTCAACCTCTCATAAAGTTTGTAGCTGATGCCTGGAGAACAGTCAATGTAACTTCTCTAAGCTAGAGTATCCCTTATACAGACCCAAGTAATTTTAGGCCCATAAGCCTCAACAGTCTTCTCTGCAAAGACATGGAAGGCATTATAGCAGAACTCATTAACTCACATATTAGCAACTTAACTGATCTAGAGCTCCCTCAGTGACCTTTATGAAGGGCAGGTCATGTCTCCTGAATTTAGTGGACTTCTTTGAAGGGATGTGGGTCTTATGGAAAAATTAGAAAAACTTAATGTTGGCCCCCTGCTTTGTTTCTCAGATTGCAAAGTTGTTGCTAGTAGCTTCTCTAAACATAAAATTGTAACAGGTACCACAGGAACCAGTGTTGAGCCTTCAATTGTTTAGCCTATGTTTTCATACATCATCCAAACCAATATCCCAGAAGTCTGGTTGACCAAGTTTGCTGATGACTGCAAGCTGGGTGCAGTTATCTGCTCATTTGCTGATACTAAACAGCTCCAGCAAGGGCTGGGATATGCACATACCTTTTGTACTGAAAGCAAGATCAAGCTAAATGAGCAAAACAAGTGCAGTATAGTAGTGCTCAGCCAAACAGCTGATCCAAACAGATGCATTATAATCGGTACTTTTCTTTAAATGGATACTGTTGTAAACAAACTGGGTACTTATGTGGACAACTCTTTCTCTTTCAAACATCATGCTTCAACCATAGTCATAAAATATTTCTGTCCGACACAGTTAAGTTCCAAGAAAATATCTTCAAGATCCAAAGAAGTTATCTTACCACTGTATCTTGCTTTACCAAATCCATCATTGAAGACATGTCCTGCTTTGTTATGTATAAGTACTAGCAGTTTTTAACAAAAAAAAAAAAACTTAAAGGCCTCAAATCTTTTAACTCTCTTGATAGATTAGCTCAACTGCCCTTATAGTCAGAGGCCTACTGGCTGTTCCAAGGTAACACATCTTGCTTTTTGAGACATAACCTCTAGCTATGCAAACACCCATACTAGGGACCTAAATCTATACTAACAAACAGTGTGGTTTGTTTTCATTTATATAAATGCATGATTGCTTATGTCGTAAGTGATGGTTTAATAAAAATGTTTCTTGTTTAAAGAAAAGGGCAGGAATTGAATAATTTATGTAATGTTGCTTAGGTTATATGATATATAGCAATATATGTGAAGCATAATGTTTGTTAATTTTAACTTGTTAATAGAGTTTGATTACTTTTATATAAATGTAAATGTGCCCATGTCACAAGTGATAATTCAATAAAGGTGTCTAAAAAGAAAAAAAAAAAACAAGACTAGTATAGTTCAAGCAATGTACATTTTTTCCTGATTTTAAGGCTAGCCTTGATAGCTGAATGCACAGACACAAATTTTCACCAATGTTGTCATGCACTGCCCTGCTTGATCTGGAAGGTGAGTAATACTAAGGACTAATAAAGGATGGCAAGAACATTTAAGTGTGTCAACATTAAAGTGTATATCACTAGCCATCTTATGGTTCCTGTGATCATTTGCCTAGCATTTTTCATAGGGTTTATATGAAAATTCCAAAGAGGTACAACGCCGAATGTGAAAACATCAAACCCAAAATATCGAATGGTGAAAATAGTGAAGCTCCGGAATATCAAAATCTTACCTAGAGCAAGATTTCATTAGGCCATTCCGTGGCTTTGCTATTACCTCCACTGTGGTGAGAGAGTTACGGACCTTAGGGTTAGGGTGCAGGTTAAGGTAAGTGGATAGTTAGTAATGTATGTATGGTGTAGTGTAGGGCTGTGTTTTGTTAACTGTATGTTTGTGAATTAATTAGTGTATAGATTTGTAGGGTATGTGTGCGGTAGTTACGGACCTTAGGGTTAGGGTGCGGGTTAAGGTAAGTTGATAGCAGTGTATGTGTGGTTTAGTGTGGGGTTAGGTTTTGTTAAATGTATGTGTGTGGTTTATTTATTTTGGTGTGCTTGTGTTGGGTGTATGTTTCTCGGAACAGCAAATTTTTTCCCTGGGAAAAAATTCACTATTCTGAGCGTTCAATGTTTTCAGTATTCGAAATTCCAAATTTGAACATATGGTGTTCGACATTATGGAGTTTCAAATATATGATATAGACCCTTTTTCATATGCTCTTAAAACTTAGCTTGCTGTTCCTGTTTTAACCTGTAGATCTGGTATGGCTGACTACCACCAAAATGTGCTGGATCAGTTGCAGAGGAAAACAAGAAAACTACTTCATGCTTATAAATGATATATAAAAGCAGTGCACAGCATGATCATATATCCTTGGTCTGAAGGAGATACGAGCCTCTTTGAAACTGACTAGATGCAGATATCTGGAATTATGAATTGCATACATATTTGATGACATCATCAGATCCAAACACTTGAAAAAAAACATGTCTAAAATGACATTTGTACTCATATTAGCAGAAACAACTCAGAAAGAATAAGGCACAGAAATCAAACTATAAGTAGACAAAAAATAGCTGTCAACAGAATATACCAAAGAAAGCAAGAATACAAAACTCATGATAAAAAAAATGGAAAGTTCATATCGTACTAGCAAGTATAGAAAACTATTGGAACAACTACAAGTTAATTAAGGTGAATTTTAAACAAAAAGTTGAAAAGTAATATGGCATTTCAAGACAGTGGGCTATGTACACACTGACTGATGTAGATGTAAAGAACTAAAAGAAGTAAAACATCTTGTTGTTGTTTGTGATATACTGATAGCGGTGAGTCTGTACACTGAAAGGCACAATTATGTGGCAAGACTGTTACACTGAGGCATGTGCAAACTCTACGACATACACGCAGTTGGAAAGCATTGAAAACATGAACCGCAAAGAAAATGACGATAAAGGCATTCTGATCATATGGGATCAGCCAATACCAGCAGCCAGGTAGTACGTGAGAAAAGCAGATATTATAGTAAAGAAAAAAAAAACAAAAGAATTGTTAATCATTAGATCCACCTAGCAAGTATAGTAACCTGTGTACTGAGAGACAGAAAGTTATAAAATGCAAGAAGAAGCTAGATATGAAACAAAGAGACCTGAATAATTCCATTAGTATTAACAGCAATAAGGGTAATAAAAATAATTTTCCCATGCACTTAACTATGTTACCAATACAGGTAACTCCAATGAACTACAGAATGAGGCAATTCAGGGTATGTTGTGGGTCCTGAGAAGAGCACTCTTGCCAATCGCCAATGATTTAAGCAATATTAATTTCATATACTTTAACACTATCTAAAGTTAGGAATGAGGTAGCATTTGAACAAATTAAAACAGAGGTTTAGACATTGAATTTTTAAATATTCTCTTAATCTAGGTGATTCACAATCATTATCCAGTGTTGCACAACTGTCTGTTATGCACCACCTGCTATATATAGATGCTACATTAGCAGAGTTCATGAAAATGTACTGCATAAATGGTATTCTTTATTTAGACAGACCTCCATGGTTATAACCATGTGCTTAATAACTGTTACAGACTGGCATGTTATCAATATTCTCTTGCAAAATGCAGGAGGAGTAAAAAAGTATTTAATTGGTCCTGTATTTCCTACTAGTAAAAGTGGTTCATTAAAAGCAGAAGTAGTTTTCACAGGGTAATTATTTTTCCTAGCTACTGCTTGATTGTGCATCCTGTGCCTACCCCCATAAGCCCTTTTTCTTCCTCTGAAGTTAGTAAGAGGACATCATGGGGAAAAGAAAGGGCAGACTGTATCTGGTAGTGTTGGATTTTATTTTCTCCCTTTCTCTTTCTCTCTCTCTCTTTTACACACAGGTAGTTGACAAGCACACTACAATGTAAGTGATGGTGATGCAGCATTAGGTAGTCAAGGTCCACATTCATGGCTTTGAGTTATTCGTACATGCTTCAGGCCAGTGGCTTGCCTACAGAGCTGGTACATTTGCAAATTATATAAATGAACAGATCCATCTATATTGTGGATCCCACTGAATACTGATCTGTAACATTAATGTGGCTGGTGGCACAACAGAGTGCTGTTATCACACTCAGTTGCATTCACCAGTATGCCATCCCAAGCATTCCAATGATGCATTATTTTCTTAGGCATCTAAGGCATATATCAGGACTGGTTTGTTTAATGCTGTTGTTCTGCCATGATATGATGAGGATGTCAATGAAAACACATAATTTATGGTTCTCTTTATTTTCGATGCAGTTATAATACAGGTATATGACTGCACATTTAAAAAAAATCTCAACAGTATTTGCCACAATTCAAGTCTGAAAATCACAGACTGTGCTGTAGATTTTCATTTGCATGCCTGTTCTGAACATGGACTCTTTCTAGAAAGCATTTTTGTATGCCAGTACTCTATGGATATAAATGTTCTTGAATTGTACAGAGGTGTGGCATTTGGGTTTAAATGGGTACAGATCAAGTACAATAGTTGCAAACTATGTTTATGAATATTGTCCTGTGGGTATAATGACTGTTGTTCTTATGAGTTGCGACATACAAATGTACATTAAGTCCATACTATGGACAGAGCTTCATTCTTACATTAGATATTTACTATCTTTTAGGGTACTTGTGCTGTGGTCAGATTCAATACCTTCTAAATCTGGATGCATTATTCAATAATTCAAAGTCTGCCTTGATTTTAAAATCTGAGTATGATGACTGCTGTTATATTGCTTTTATTGATAAGAAACCTTGTTCCAAATATCTGTGCTAGATACTCCCTCCTGCCATTTTCCATATTGTGTAAGTTATCAAATCATCCAGAGAAGACAAAAGAAGGTATGCTAACTAAAGCATGTCTCCTGTCTTTGATTTCATATAGCTTTAGTCAGGTAGGCAACATGTCCACTTGCTTTGTAGAATATCCCTAAAGAGAGACCTTATGAATAGTGGTGAGTAGTGAAAATTATGTCCATTGCTGACAAATTCTCCATTAGTAATCCTCTGAAGATGTTCACTTCCCACAATTAATGACAATAAGTGAATCAAGTCACATTATTTCAGTAGTATTTATTTTTCTGTTACTAAAAGTGACAAATCTGATAAAAATCAATTTCTGTGTTTCCTAAAGTAATTTATACTTGGCCCTGATTATTATATATGTTTGAGAATGTCAGGAACATAGGGACTTGAGTTAAGCCTTGATACTGAATGGAGTTATATTTTGCTTCATCAGCAAGCCTCTTGCCAACATATAGTATGGATGACAAAGTGCTTACCGTTTCATTTTTTTCCTTATATTGAAATGAAAAACAATAATAAAGGACAGAAATACCCCTACCACACACATACTGTGGTAGTTTAATATAAACCTTGAAAGTCAGCCACACACCTAAAAGGGAATATTTCAGAAGAGAAGGAAAGACCAGTGACTAGATTTTTTAGTGCTCTTTTACCAGCAGCTGTGACCATCTCACCTACACACACACACACACACACACACACACACACACACACACACACACACACACACACACACACACACACACACACACACACACATTTAACCTAGTGCTGTGGAACTGGCTGACACAGTCTTTTCCTCACCTCCTTAACCAGCCACTGACTGAAGAAAAGTATGCAAGTGCTTGCATGTCTTGACATTCATGTAGTCTGAGAACTTGGCAGACTGCACAAGTAAGTGATTGTCTGAAACCAACAGTAACATACTTACATACATTCTCAAAAGGCCCCATTCCAACACACATGGCTTTCTCTGCTTGATTAACAGGAGTGAAGCACCTATTTGCATTTAACCAAATAGGAATCAAATTATGCACCAATAATTTTTCTAGATTATACTCAATTCTTATGAATTTTTGAAGTACAGTCCATCCTATCTAGGTTAAGTGAGTTGATAAGATAAAAATAGTATACCATGGTCAGAAAAATGCTTTCACAATCCTCTAAAATATGCATTTTGTGCAAAGGGTTGTTGCTGTTTCACTATACTGTCGGGGGCTATGGTCTTATGTACCCAGCCTCATAACCATACACTTCTCCTACGTTCCTTCCTAAAAGGGGCACTTGTGCCGAGTGAGATTACCAGGCAAGCAGGCAAACAGGAACATAATATACATATAAGAAGCATCAGGACTTCATTCTCGCTGGGGCAATGTTTGTTTCATTCTTAGCAGGGAAACACTCTGTCATCTTAAAACAGCATTTTTTGGTCCATAAAACTCAATTGCATGTGCCACAACCACATAGTTACAGGCAGTTTTGGTACTATCCACTGTTTGTTTCAGAAACTGGACCTAAATTTCTTGATCTATAAGATTGAATCCAGTTGACTCACAGACTTAACTCCAAAAACTGAAGATGCAAAATTCAGTGGAGGTTAATGGGATATGCTCTATAAATCCTTGAAAACTGAGGAAGAGTCCCTTTCAGCAAGTCATGCCAAAGATTAATGTGCCTGAAAACTGGAAAAGCATGTAATTACCCTTTTCCTAAGAGGTTATTGAAAATCAAAAATGTTCGTTTTTCTTCCTCTCTCATTTGTTTACTTAGAGTAGAATGCTTGTCCTTGGAACTGCTATACTAAGAAATTTAACAGGAACCTTAGCTTTTATATGTTCTTAGGTCCATAGGTGTGTACTAGGCTAATGGCCCTGGAGCCTATATACGCCTAGCCCAAGAAGATTCCCTGGCATCATGCCGCCCGATGTTAGTTATAAATTATTCAATGTGTTGTGTAGAATATAGAATATACTTTCTCCCTGCTATTTACCTGAATTGTTGATCATTTAGGATTCATTTTACAATTGAGCAGGTGACCTCATTCCCTGCCATTTTCTACCCTCCTCTGTCTGATCCACGAAGACAAGGTGAAGTTCACACTGATAATTCTGTATCACTCAGTAGGAGACCTTGCTACATTAAATGATGCAGCCAGAGTCCAGTATGCTACTTCATCAGATTTCACTGATAAGCTTACATGCAGTTCTTGGCATGCAACATCAAAACTTGACAATCCCCTCACACAAACATACTCCTTTCTTTTGTGGCTGTGTACTGCACAAGTCACTATTGATATTTTTAAACCATTCTTTGCTGTATATGTTGTTCAACTATCTGATGAATTTCAATGCAAGTTTAGATGATCAATTATCATTTTGACAGTCATTTACTGCTAACAGTAGAAATGTTGGCAATATGCATCATTTGTTCTTTTTCTACTACAACACTATACTTTCTAAAGTTCTTGCCTTTATAGCCACTGATAACAGCTCATTTGAAAAAGAAACTGCTGTATATAAGAGAAGCTACGTCTATTATTTTCTCTTTACACATTTTCATGGTTTCCTTTTTTATATATGCCTTTCATAAATTTGTTCCACTGCTAAGCTGTTGTCATAAATGAATGAAAATTTTCTAGCACATTTTCACTGCTTCTCTAATCTTGAACTGACTGTATTTTACCTGATTTACATTTCAGAATATTTTAACTATATTTGTATTCATGCACTTTCATTGCCTAAAGAATATGCCAAGAAATACTTATTTCATTTAAAGTATGCTATATTTTAGTAATTTAATTTTTAATGTAGAAACTGCTAACAGGAGAATTGCCTGTTCACTTAGAAAGAATCTGCCCTTTTACTTCTTGTATAGAAATATTTTTGAATTCACTGTGTATTCAGAAAGTCTCTGCAGAGCCCAATACAATTAAATGTTATAAAATGGCAATGTTATCAGTGTTCCTATAAGTGGAATTTTATATATCTGCAGACAAGCTATTTTATGTGGGATGAAAATGTTTTATGACTTATTGTAACTCCTCTGCAGGAATGGCAATCTATCCATCTATCCTAATAACCTTCTCCATTCATATAAATCACCACTGTAAGGTTAAGCTGAAATAATACATTTCAAGAGACTGTAGCAGGAATGATTCATAGCTAAAGTTCATTCCTTTCAGTGAACTGCATAACATCCACCCTAATTTTACTATATTACTGATTTATTGCTGGAGGAGACATTGAGAAGGCAGTCTTGATGCCTAAGAGCAGCATGCCATATTAATTCATGTAATGTAAGTCATCAGTGTGTAAATGATGTCACCCACCATCTTCTGATGTGTTTGTTTTGTTTAACATTTCTTTTGCATAGGGCAACCTTATTTTTGCTTAGCTTGTGAGGATACTAATACACAGTACTTGGTTCTTTATCTATAATAGGAGTAAGCCAAATTACTAGCCACAAATCAGTTTACTATTGTTAAAAATAAACATATTCAGTATTTTAAACTATCTTAGA
The DNA here is from genome assembly GCF_019279795.1 of Protopterus annectens. NCBI lineage: Eukaryota > Metazoa > Chordata > Ceratodontiformes > Protopteridae > Protopterus > Protopterus annectens. Next base: position 1,275,603,769 of record NC_056733.1, read on the forward strand.
GCTGGAGGAAGAGGGAAAACGATGAATGCAGACCTTTATGGTGCTTCTGTGGACACTGTCAGCAAATTCTTATGGCATATACAGATAGTGAACCATTTGCTTTTAGGGCATTCTAAATAAATTTACTAGACTATTAGTATATATTCTGAGAGCAATGCTTTGGCTGACTTACTGAAAACTCAATTTCTTCAAAAGGTTTTAAGTATGTGCAGTTCATGTATTGTGGTTTTCCATAAAAAATATAGCTAGATTGGTGGTGTCAGAATTCAGAACTCATTGCTTAGATTGATGTTTTTTGTAACTTCTTGTTGGTAATACCTCAAAGGTTTTAGAAATAAGTCTCAAAAGTAGTTCCTGTATAATGTTTACTATTAAAAACAACCATCAGAACTGAAAACTACTTGATCGTAGTGTTAATGTATGATGTCTGCAACTCTACTGCAGTGAACAGTGTGTATTATCTCTATTGTAAGTAATATATATATATGGTATGTCGATGGTATATAGTATGCCCACAGATTTTGTCATGGTTGTCATAGTAACCATTTATCTCTGCTGCATCTTCTTTAAAGTGACTCATGAATGTACTCATATTGCTGTTAACTGTTATACCTGGATCGCGGCTGAAAACAGTAAGCAGACAAGCCCACTTACCCAATAACCAAACTGAAAATAAATAAAAACAATTAAATAAATATATTTACATAGTTGTTATTATTCATTAATATGCAAGTGCTGTACTTCTCCATTTGCTTGTGGTCTCAATCTACTGTACACAAGCTAGGGAATGCATTCTGTTGAGACATCTTTTCCTGTAAACTAACTGATGCAGAAATCATTGCAGTAAAACATAGCAACTTTTCAATTGTATCCAGTCTTGGTGGCTAGCAAGCACATTTGCCATTAAAACTGCTTTGTCTTGACAGAATAAAGTTTAAACAATGCTGTATACACAGAGATTCTCTCATTAATTCAAACTTTATTTACTAAAATTGTACTATTCTACGATGCAAAATCAGCATTACACTTGCAGTTAAACCCAGATATACATTAGGCATACATGAAATATTCATTATGAAGGACACCCTATCTTTATGTAAAATAAGATAAGGCTGACCCACAACAGCAGCTTGCAACTCAGATTGTCTTCTTGTAGATGTTAGAGTGATCAGTAACACTATTTTCCACAACAAGAGGCAAGAATGAGCCTAATGAACTGGTTCAGATGGAAGAAAACTATATATTTTTAAGTAAAATTAAGATCCCAAGAAGGACCCAGATATTTTACAGGTGGATGGATGTGTGTAAAACATTTCAAAACAGTTTGACATGACAGGGCATTGAAAGAGGAGGATCCATAGGAGTACATGCTGAAATACCCAAAGATGAACCTTGACAGAGGAATAGGAAGGGCTAGAGGATAAAAATAGACACAAGTATTTTAGAACCAGATAGCCTCCGAAAGACATGTGTGAATGGGCATGCCTTCACTGAAGGTTGAGTGTCGGGCTGGCAACTTGGCACCATAAAAAAAAATCTACTGCCAATCATTAGCGGACTGGCGTTCCGCTGTGGCGACCCCTAACCAGGAAAGCCGAAAAGAATAAATGCTAGTCATGAAAGGGCCTTGATTCTTAATTTGTCACCAACTAAAAAAATCTTTCATATAAGCTTATATGATTTTCAAGTAACAGGTTTATCTGCCTCCTATCATACTTGCTGGATGTCCTCAGGGGCAAATAATTGCCTTAAAGATATTAATATACTATAATCCAGGCAGTCAGTTGACAATGGAAAATGACTGAATTTAGTATCAAACAACACCTTGTATTGTGTAAGTTGGTCTAATCTATGATAAAGCTTGTGGTCATTCCCCTTGGCCATTTCCAAAATAATGAAGAATCACTGTTGCCTCTTGTCAGAAGCTAGTCACCACAAACATTGTAGAAAGTTTTAAAGAAGCTTCAAAATGACCTTGGATATCAGTGAAAGGGATGGATAGGCATACAAAAACATTCCAGTTCAAGAAAAAGAGAAGGCTTAACAGACTGCTTACAAGGAATCCTAAATCAAAATTTAGTTTGTTATGAATGGAGGTTGATAGGCCTATATGAGCTATTCCCTACAACCAGATCAAATCCTGGAAGGCCTCCTGATTCAATTTCCTTTTAAATGCTGAGGATGGAATCCCTAAATAGAGGAAGCGGACCCCACAGCCATCAGAAATCCTAAATGAATGTAGACAAAGAGAAAAACAGAGATCGACAAACGGGGAAGAATTAAGGGTTGGCAGGGTCTTCGGGAGAATGTGTAAATAGTGAATCAGGCTTGTAGAATTGTTCTCTTGAATGTTTACTTGCCTGAAGATTGCTGAGTCTGCTTAGTTTGCTTTTTATAAAAGGATATGGAAATGGGATGAAACATTTAACTAATTTCAGAAGGAAGACTGAAAAAGAAGTTAAGTAACCTCTTCAGTCAGTTTTCATCTTTCATTGTGCATTTTGTTTCAGAACCTCAACAGCAGATGGTCCAAATAGAACCCCAATATCAAGTGGAGAATTCCAGATTCCACAAATAACCGCAAAGGAACCACACTTGTTCAACTGACAAAAATATATTTTGGTAGTTCCCAAAACAGTACAACTTAGGTAAAAAGAAATGTATTTCATAAAAGTACCATTTTAGTCATAAAAATAAAATGTGGAAGTTTTTTCCCCAAAGGGAATTTATCTACCAGCAATGGAGAAACACTAGCCTTAAGCACAGGGCAACTAGGCAGTTAAAGCCACTACTCTCTCTGCTCTGGCAGGTGTGCTTTCCTGGTATTTATTCATTTGTTTATAGTAAAGAAATGCTTTGTTTCTTTACTATAAAAAATAAATAAATACCCAAAATGTGCCCCTACAGAGCACCACAACTGGCACCCTGAGAAGGATGTCCTGCTCATTTTGCCATGCCACTTACTGACTTGCTACTCATCCTGCCCACAACCTGCCTAAATGACAAATCATGTGAGTTATACACATGACTGAGCAAGAAAACAAAATATGCAAATGTTATATTCTGTCATGTAGACAAAGTCAGCAGCCTTGCTAGTACTCAGCTGTTCCTGCTTTTGCTGTCCTACCTTGCCCCTTATACTTTTAAACTGTTTGGATTTTGCAAGACTTTCTAGATATTTGCTTCATATTTGTAGTCTGTTTTTTTTTTTTTTTTTTTTTTTTATTTTACATTTGTTAACCAGGAAAGTCAGACTGGACACAGGTCCATTTTCAGCTGAGGCCCTTGGAGATAAGCTCCAAAGACACATAGAATACAAGGTAATTACACGGAACATTCATCTCATTTCATGAGAGCTTTCATTGCATATACAAAAGGAGATGAAACATACAGTGTGGAATAAATTAACAATTCATACAATAATCAAACATAGAGGTATAGAGTATGAAAGAGTTAGTTTTTAGTATTCAAGAGACAGACTGTCTGTGAGTAGCTGGGGTACAGAGGTATTATCTATTTAAGGGTTAGCCTGGTGTGTGTGTGTGTGTGCGTGTGTGTGTGTGTGTGTGTGTGTGTGTGTATATATATATATATATATATATATATATATATATATATATATATATATATATATATATATATTTATCCTGGTAAACTACTGACGGTTACAATCAGTCAAAAATGTCACACATTGGAATTACGTGTGTTTCCTCACAAAAACCTGTTGTCCTACATAAAAAGTGGGTCTGTTGCTGGGGAAATATGACTAATGGTTGCTATTTGCTTATTATTCTGAGTCTGCAGTATTACTATGATTTGTGTGAGGGGAACTTGGAATACTTTAATGTGTGGCTACTTTTCCCATGGAACAAAGCTGAAATGCAATCCATTGTTGCCATGCTTAGCTATTACTGCTGGGTGGGAGTTGGTGCTGTGTTTAGAATGTAACTGATCCTCTTCCTTTCTCAGTTTAGAGCCACCATCTGGCTTTGCAAGACTGTTGTACATTTGCAAGATCACTGTAATTTATGTGAAATAACTTGGAATACTTTAATGCGTGGCTACTGTTTCCAGGGAGCAAAGCTGAAATTCAATACACTGTCATTAGAAAGTAATTGACAGTCTTGCTGTTTTCTCAGTTTAAACAGTTATTATTTGGCCTTAAACAATTGGTGTGCATTTTCATGATTGCTTTAATGAATGGCTATTGTTTCCATGGAACAAAGCTGAAATGTAAGGGATAACTTATGCTAAAAACCCCACACCATTTTCTCATAGGTTTGAGAATGGCTTTGAAAAACAGATGGAGAGAGAGTGGAATGCCCATATGTAACAAGGTGGCTGCTGCCCCCAGCACCCATATTGTATATACAAAACTGACTATTACTAACTCAATGTTAAGAGCCTTGTGGTCTTCTGTTGGGGTGCAGGGGGTGCAGGCCTCTTCTGGACATTGTTCTGCCTGTCTTTACACAAACACAATGAAGGACATGACTGACTAGAGGGCAGTAGTGATGTCGGCTGCTGCACATCTGCAGGGTGTTTAAAGTAACTTTTGCCAAATATAGTACATAGGTTCATAGGTTCATAGGTCCATACTAGGCTATCTGCCCTAGGGCATTTATAAATGTACAACAAAGGGTAAAGTATGTAGGAATGTGGTTTTGGACTACACCTGGGTCTGTTCACTACTAGCTGGATAGCACTTTTAAAACTTTTAAAATTGTTTAAAATTGTTTAAAATTGTTCAACAATACCAACTTGCAGAATGTATGACGTTTTTACACATGGGTGGTGATATACTTTATATTGAATAAGTATACACTTCTTATATTTTCTATACTACACAAGTATATACTTTTTATTGCAATATATATTTTTTATGTATTTATTTTTTAAGTGTTTCTTTGTTGGGGCTTGAATGCACAGTAAAGACTATGCAAATGTCTTGCAAAGTTTGTTTGTAATGGCTGCATTAGACACTTGTATTTTATTGATTGCAGTATAAAACGTTCGTATACAATGAGGTTAATAGGTTCATTAATCTTTTTTAATTAGTTTTAATTAATGAAGTTGTATAAAGGCAAGCCCACTTGAGGGTTTCACTGTTTTGTCTTCTGAAGAAGTCAAGTATTGGCTTGTCGAAAAGTGTACGATACTGAACGCACTTTAAGTTAATAAACGAAAGTTAATTCCAGCATTTTCGTGAAGAGCGCCCTGTTTCCAACTGCTTTGTCATTGGTTTCTTTTTCGTTTTGTTGGTGGTTTGTGCAAGTGTCGAATGGACCCAGGAAGCTCTCCAGCGAATAATGGTAATTCCCAAGAGAATGAGGGGAATCTTACAATGCTTATTGAATTACTAACTCAGAAAGTGGACCGGTTGTCCCAGCAGGTCAGCGCTACAACACGCTTTCAAGAAGAACTACAGGAGAGGGACAACAGGATTCGTGAAAGCGTACCGGGTACGCAAAGAGTTCAAAACAGTGGAACTGGTAGTGGCTTTAACCAACCGGGAAGTAACAACCAACCAGGAAGTAATAACAGCAGTGAGCAGCACCCGGTTGATCGGCGACGTGATTACGGCGATGGTGAACAAACACGAACTGGAGATCAAGGGTCTAGACCCATACAGGCTCAAAGAAACACCGTTTCAGCACCAGTCCTGGATGTATGGGTGCATAGAGAATTCTATTTTAACAACGAAGGTGCGACAGTCAATTTGGTAAACCAAGAGGAGGCAAGCCATGATTTAGCAACAAGACTGACCATGTTTGACAACAAACTATTCAATGTGCGGAAGTTGCAACTTGAAGTTGCATACTTCCGTGAATGCATTAAATTAAAAATAGTCCCGAAGGGATTAAGGCAATGGCAATTTCCTGCGGGACTTGTGGAAGTTTCGTCTTTCCACAGTGCTTTGTTAATATTGTTTGATAGACACGGGCTAGAGCTGTTAGGTTTACTCTGTGAACAGTACCAACTACTAATCGACGCTTTATTAATTGAAATAGACAAACTGGACAATGGTATTAAAAATGATACCAACTACGGGAGATACCAGTTCGAATATGAGAGATGCTTTAAAAGCATCGATGAACATCTCAATAGACTCAACTTAACAAAAAATAATAAAAAAATCACCAGAGATTTAAACGACGACAGGTCTGGCAAAGCATATCCTAAACCACCTGTGCATACTAATAGTAAGGCTTTAACCACTGGGGATTCAGGTGTGAATGTTAGTGTCTCCAGGGTCATGGAGGGAGACTCAAGGAACCAAAATGAGGATCAATGGGATGAGGACATGGAATACAATGGCCAAGTTAACAGCGTTGATGCCAGGAGGAGTGAAAGGATAGCGAACCAAAATAAAAACAACAACACAGGCACCAATAACAGCAATGGGGTCAACACGAATGGTAATAACCAGGGTGGAAATTTTTGACCAGGAGCCTCCTCTACTTGGGGGCAGAACAACAACAAAAGGAGGGGGGCAAGGAGGAAAAGGTGGTGACTCTGGCACAATGTGAGGACCCTCCAGAAACTTTTAACCATAGTTGTAGGATCCTATTGAATGAGAGTGGTGACTTTAAGGTGTTCAACTACACCAACTATAACATCAGCACTGAGATGGTTGAACTGTTAGCTAAAGGATACACTTTTGTACCTTCCTGTCACTTCGATTTAGCTAGTACACTGATTGACTTGAAACTGTTTACGAGGAAGCTCAATTTACTACACCTCATGGGTAATGACTTAAACAGGAAATCTGTATTTTATGTATCTAGTGTGTTCAACCCCCCATTACACCCTACAATTGCAATCTTTGAGAGGGCGATGGAACTAGACTTGAGGAACATAAAGAGACAAAAACTTAAACATGGTCACAACAATTACAACATAACCATGGAAGAAAGATCTGAACTACAGTTCCTCAGGGAGGCCCCTGTCCGTCTAATGAAGCCGGATAAGGGGGGTGGCATCACTATTATGTCTAGTGATGATTATAACTTTAGAATGTACCAGATTCTTAATAGCGAAGCTTATTCAAAATCATCTATTAGTGAGATGAACACGGCACACAACAGGATTAAGGGCTTCATAGAGGAGTTGTACATTGAGGCACGTATTGATAGAGAGACATACAGTTACATGCAGCAAATCACACCAAGAACCCCCATGTTGTTTGGAATCCCTAAAATTCATAAGAACATCAATAACCCACCAATGAGACCCTTGGTGGATGGGAGGAACAGTATCACATACACCTGTGCCAAGGTTTTGGACAGGATTTTACAATAATATGTGGTAATGGAAAGGCAAATTACAAAAGATTCATGGTCTTTCTTAAGTTCCATCAATACTTTAGGGTTCCACCCCAACTGCTTGCTAGTAACCATCGACGTGAAGGACCTTTACTCGTCCATTCCTCACAACATAGCAGTAGATTGGGTACCTGCAATGTTAAGGTTATTGGGAGCAACAAGTGAAGAAAGTCAACTGGTAGGAGAGTTGATTGATGTTGTTCTTTCATACAACTTTCTTAAATTTGAGAAAGAATTATACCATCAAAGAATCGGGATAGCCATGGGTTCCCCATGTGGGGGGAGTATAGCTAACTTAGTCATGGCATTCTGGGAGAGATCTTTCTTACTAAACGAAGGAGGCCACAATTCTAAATTGCTCTTCTACACTAGGTTTCTCGACGATATGTTTGTAATGTTCAATGGAACTAATACTGACATTGAGGAACTCATGGGGTACCTTAATAGTTCTACGGATTTTCTTTCTTTCACATTTCGTTACAATAGTGATAGAATTGACTACCTAGATGTAGACCTCAGGAAGGATTACAACAAGAAAATTTGGGTCTCCAAGATACACCGGAAGGAGACATACTCTAACTCCTTCCTACATTATTCTAGCTGCCACCCCAAACACCAAAAGAAATCAGTGGTAAAGGGTCAGCTAGTAAGGGCGGCTAGAATGATAACATATGATGAGGAATTTTCCACAGAATGTGAAACTTTACTCCAGTTCTTTTTGAGGAGGGGTTACCCTTATGACTTCCTTCTCGAGATCATGGAAGAAGTCCAAATTAAAAGAACTATGAAAGTATATGTACCATTGTTAAATGATAGTGGTACAAACCAGAGTGCGATAGTACCCCATGAAGGCAGCGAATTGAACGAAGTGAGTCACATGGCTAGTTTTTGCTGTACCTTCAATTTAGATTCCAATTTGATTTATAGCATTACCTTAAAAAACTGGGACTTCTTGTCCAATGATGATGAACTGAGAAATAAACTCCCGATTAAACCAAAGATGGTTTACAAAAGGGGCAGTAATCTGAAAGAACTTCTTGAGAGTAGTAAACAGGTGTACACAACTAGGAAAGGAATGTCCAAATGTAACATGTGTAAGTATTGTAAGTTTATTGATGAAGGTTGTAATTTTGAAATGGGGGAGTGGAAGTTTAAAACACATTACAGACTCAACTGTAATAGTAAACAAGTGGTGTACTTGGCTAAGTGCTGCCAATGTCCGGCCTTCTATATCGGGAAGACGGACAGAAGGCTAAATGAGAGAATATACGAACACCTTTACAGTATTAGGAGTAATAGATTGTCCAATGCCTTGGCAAGGCACATAAATGACAACCCAGGACACGAGTTCAAATTCAGGGCCATTGACCAACAGGTCAGTGATGGAAGGGGTGGCCATGACTCATTAAAACTCGAAAGGAAAGAGCTTCTCTGGCAATTGAGGGTAAACGCGAACCAGAGACCTGGTATCAATGAAATGTGTTCAATTCAGTGCATATTGAGGTTGAAGAATCTAGAGAGGTAGTGAATCTTTTTCCTAAAACACTCCTATCCACTCATCCACTACACTTTTTATTCACTACACTTTTATTTACTACACTTTTGAAGAGTAGTTTGTCAGTTCCGAAATGCTTGTTCCAGTCTCTATCCACCTTAAGAGGTAAACACCTGGTAACATCAAGGTGTATACCTCTCTACCTACTTTTCTATTATCTTCCTAGTGGTGATTTATGGCCTTCATGTTTTATTTATTTATTTATTCGTTTTCATTCTTTTTCATGTTGGACCTAGGAGACCAGTACATCGATGTCATGTTGTGTGAGTCTTGTGGATCTATTTTACGCTAGTACAACAGGTAGATCTCCCTACACACACTTACATACACACAAGATTAATACCTACTATATAAACATTTGTTTTTACATTATAGTACAGTATGTACCAAATGTACAACAAAGGGTAAAGTATGTAGGAATGTGGTTTTGGACTACACCTGGGTCTGTTCACTACTAGCTGGATAGCACTTTTAAAACTTTTAAAATTGTTTAAAATTGTTTAAAATTGTTCAACAATACCAACTTGCAGAATGTATGACGTTTTTACACATGGGTGGTGATATACTTTATATTGAATAAGTATACACTTCTTATATTTTCTATACTACACAAGTATATACTTTTTATTGCAATATATATTTTTTATGTATTTATTTTTTAAGTGTTTCTTTGTTGGGGCTTGAATGCACAGTAAAGACTATGCAAATGTCTTGCAAAGTTTGTTTGTAATGGCTGCATTAGACACTTGTATTTTATTGATTGCAGTATAAAACGTTCGTATACAATGAGGTTAATAGGTTCATTAACCTTTTTTAATTAGTTTTAATTAATGAAGTTGTATAAAGGCAAGCCCACTTGAGGGTTTCACTGTTTTGTCTTCTGAAGAAGTCAAGTATTGGCTTGTCGAAAAGTGTACGATACTGAACGCACTTTAAGTTAATAAACGAAAGTTAATTCCAGCATTTTCGTGAAGAGCGCCCTGTTTCCAACTGCTTTGTCATTTATAAGCCTAGCCAGAGTGTGTGTGGCTTTCACCACCCCTTAGGATGAGAATACTATACCCATTAGTTTGCTGTGCCTCTGTCCAGCAGTGACACAGAGATGATTCCCGGGGTAAACCTACAATCTCCCATCCACTCGTCAAGATTTCTCTTGAACAGAGTCAGTGAGGGGCTCTGCCTCACATGGACTGGGATTCTGTTCCATAGTGTAGGGAGTCTCTGGGTGATGAATCTGTCCCTCCAGCACGTCCTATTTATATCCGTGTTGAGGTTTAAGTCTCTTGCTCTCGTGGCTCTGGTGGATTTGGATTTTTGAGGTGGAGCATGTCCATTAATTCCGGGTTGGACATGGCCTTGTATGTCAGGCACAGATCACCTCTGAGCAGACGGTATGCGACTGAATAGAGCTGGAGTTTCTTCAGTCGGGCATCGTATGACATATGTTTGAGCCCCTTTATCCTTTTGGTGAGGAACTTTTGGGGTCTTTCCAACTGCTGCAGGTGTCGGGTAAGGTACATTCGAATGGGGCGTTGTACTCAATCATTGGTCTGATAAGTGAAGAGTACAGGGTACAATGACCTCTCCTGATCTGGATGTGAATCCCTTCATGATCAGGTGGGCAATGTAGAAGGTCTTCCTAACCACTTTGGCAATGTGAGTGTCAAAGAGAGGTTACTGTCAACTTGGGTCCCCAGGTCCCTGATAACTTCTTCCATGTTTAATGGATTACCACCTATGTGGTAATTAGGGGTTACCTTGTTTTTCCCAAAGGGTATGACTATACATTTTTGGCATTTAGCTTAAGGCCATGGCTCTGGCACCAGTTATCCATTTCTATGAGACCTCTCTGGAGGATGTCTGTGTCTGATGGAGTGTCAATTATGGTGCCCAGTTTGCAGTCATCTGCAAATTTTGTCAGCCACAATCCCCCTATGTTTGCCTGCACTTCAGAAAAATAAATGCTGAACAAGAGGGGGCCCAGGACTGAGCCCTGTGGGACACCGCTCGTGACTGGCTTAGAGTCTGACATGGCACCAGCAACTCTAACCCTGTGTGTTCTGTCCTTGAGCCAGTTTGCAACCCATCTTGTGACATATGGGTTTACATCTAAGCTGGTGAGATTTTCTATGATGCCCGAGTGGGGTATTGTGTCGAACGCTTTTGCTAGGTCAAGCTAGGCTGTGTGAACTGCCTTACCCTCATCAATGGCCTTAGTGACTATTTCAAAAAAGTCGACCAAGTTCAAGAGGCAGGATCTGCCCTTGACAAAGCCAAATTGGGTAGGATCCAGTGTCTGTAGGTCCCCAATGTCTTTATTTATGAGTTCCATTATGATCCTCTCCATAGCTTTGCAGACAAGGCTCGTCAAGCTTATGGGGCGGTAATTTCCAGGGTCCGTAGAAGCACCGCCTTTGTGGAGTGGGACCACAGTTGCCGTACGCCATTCTTTGGGTACGTATCCTGTAGTAAGGCTAAGATTAAACAGCAGCCTTATGTGTGGGTTTAGTTCCTCATTGAGTTCGTGTAGCACACAGCCGGGGACACCGTCCGGTCCCATTGATGCTGTGTTTTTGCTTTAGAGAGAGCAGCTCTCACCTGGACATCTGAGATGTTTGGGAGGCTAGACTCTGGTGGGATAGATATTTCTCCTTTTGTGTGGGAGGGGAGAAATTTGCACTGAACCTGTCTGCCAGTATGTTGGCAATGTCTGTGGGTTCAGTGATTTTTTTATCATTTTGGACTAATTCTGAGCATATCTGGGAGTTTCCACCCAGGTTTCTAACATAGCTAAAGACGGCCTTATGATTGTCTTTTGTGTCATTAGCGATTTTTCTCTCAAAGTTGGCCTTGGATGATTTTATGAGTGATCGTAGTTTTTTGCTAGTATTGATCAGAGATGCCTTCCCTTTTAGGGATTTTGCTCTGTCATGTAGTAGCTTTCTCCTCTTGTTGTAGTTTGTTTATGGCTGGGGTCCACCAGACCGGGCGCCTGCCTTTGGTGGAAAGGGTCTTGATTTTATTAGGGATCGCTTGATCCATACATTCTTGGAGATGCTCGTAGAAGGCATTTGTAAGGGTTTCAGCAGCGTGGGTTGTGGTTTCCACTGGCTGGGGGGCCTTGAAGGATACCACTCCAGTCTTAAGAAGTGTGAAGTTTGCTTTTGAGAAGTTCTTCACTGTGGTCTTTTTTGCTGGGGGTGGGGGCGGGATGTGGATCTCCAATGAGATTAATTTATGGTCTGATATCACCAATGAGGGATATACTTCCGGTGTGGAGCATTTTGTCCCCATGTTTGTGATGATCAGGTCTAGTATATTTTCTCCTCTTGTGGGGATGGTGACTAGTTGTTCCATAGCATTTGAGTTTATGAACTCCAGGAACCTTTGGGCTAGGGTGTTGGTGCTTGAGTAATGTTCCCAGTCTATGTTTGGGTAGTTGAAGTCACCCAATATGATGGTGTTTGGAGAGACATTCATACTCTCCAGTGTCTTCAGGAAGGCTGTGTGGGTTTCCTGAGTTTGAGAAGGTGGTCTGTAGCATGCTACAAACTGTAGGGCAGTTTTGCCTATGGTTAATTGCACCTGGATGGTCTCCGATGCTTCGTGCGTTGCCACTAACCTGGAGGTGTGGGTATCCTTTATGAATATGGATACTCCCCCTCCTTTTGTGGTTCGGTCCGGATTTTGGGGCCGGAACGCATGATATGAGGTATAACCTGATAGTGCTGGGGTGCTCTCAGGAGCCTTGAACCAGGTTTCAGTCACAGCACAGACATCGATGTTCTCCATACTGAGGAGGGCTTCGAGGGCGTGCATCTTGAGGTTTAGACTTCTGGCATTGAGCAGTATTACCCTTAGTTACATGGCTGCCATTTTTGACAATAACTGCTGGGAGGAGTTCTCTGTAGAAAACAACTGACCCTCTTGTTTTATCAGGTTAAACAATTACTATCTGGCTTTGCAGACTAGTGTGGATTTTCAGAATTAATGTAATTTCTCTGAAGCAATGTAGAATGTTTTAATGCATGGCTACTATTTGCATGGAAAATGACAAAGCTAAAATACATTACATGGCTGTCAATTTTTTATCATAATCATCTTAAATGTTTTAAAAAGTAGTGGGGTATGGAGGTATCTACTGAAAGCAGCTGGTATGCTGTTCTTTGTTCAGTTTAAACAGTCAATATCTAGACTGAATTCCTTTCTTATGATTTTTCTTCAGGCCATCACTGTGTCAAAACATTACAAAAATCTCTAAAATATACAAAAGGTATGCAGCCTACATGGCTTCTGGTGGTCTAATAACCCACAGACAACCATCTAAATGCAATTATTCCTTCTAAGTGTAATTTTGGTCAGTTAATGTCTAATGAAAGGATGCAGTAATGAAGGATAGCACTAAAGTTCTTTCCTTAATTAAGATTTTTGTTCAAGCCATCACTGATTGAAAACATTAGAAAAAAGTTCTAAAAATAAATAATAGAGCATCTAGAATCTTCAAGGCTTCTCATAGACTAGCAGCTCCAAAACACCTGGCTTAATGGAATTATTTTCTCCAGGTTAGTCTTAGTCAGTTAGTGTTTGTTGGAATGATGGAAGAAAAAGTGAAGATAAAAAATAACACATAGTTTAGTCCATCACTTGGCACATACGGTTAAAGCTTTGAGCTGTAGTTCCTGTGCTACAGGGTTTGATTCCCTCAGTGCTCATTTGCCTCCTGTGTGATTCTGAGTAAGTCATTTAACCAGTCATTGCTCCCAGGTTACCCTTCAAAAGGGACTGTGGGTCCAGTGAGCCTACCTGCTTAACAAATGGGTATTATTAGTTAACCAAGAATTCTTCAGGCCATCATTGGATCAAAGAGGTTGTTTAAAACAACTCTGGGATATACCCTTTAGCATCTAGGACCCCAATGACTTTATTTCCTCCACAGTTATCAAAGTGCAGTCTTAACTAATTAGGATGTGTTGAATGAATGAATGTAGAAAACAAACTGAAAGAGTATGGCAGACTACGAAGAAAAGAAGAAAAAAGTATTCTAGGTGGTGTGGGTGGATGGGGATGTGGAGCCCATAGGAGGTGAAGTAATGAAGTCCTCAGCCTAGATGCCATACCAGCTAAGGCCAGCACTGCATCCATTCTGTGCCTAATCATCTGTTTTGCACCTCTGCCTCTGCTCTCCTTACTTAAAGAAATTTCTCCCATGCCTTTGAAAATATTAAATAGAATTCAGAAAATAGTTTCCTCCAACAGCTATTTCTAAAAATTTCACTCATGAATTTGTCTGGAAGTAACTTCATTCAAACTCAGACAAATTCATAATTAGTGGCACATTGTTTTAATTCATCAACATGCTGCATAAGCATCTTGTTTGAACTCTTATAATAATAATTAAAATGAAATACTTCTCAGTTAGCAACATTTTAGATTTAGAATGTCCTATCAACATTTTAAAAATGTGGAATAGTTTTCATCCTTAAGATTTTACATATGAACTAGATTCTGATGTAATTGAAATGTGGACAAAGCCATATCAATAAGTGATGTTGTTCACGTTTGTCCAAAGCAATTCAATTTACTAAAAAAAAAAAAATAATAATAATAACAATAATAAATGTTTGGTTCTAATCGATGAAGTCATGAACTGCATTGTTGGTTTAAATTATTTGATTCTTCCAAATTAAGCAATTAGAAATCTCACAATCTTTTTTGTATTTTATTTATGTTGAAGAAACTCAGATCGAGTCTAATAGTACAGCTTGCAAAATCTTTATAATAAATCAAAGACTGAGATCAGGATATGCACTATGCATTCACTTTTTATAGGAACGTGTGAGTTCCCTTTAATGGAGCAAAGTACATGCCTCAGCACACCCCAAAACCTATGAGCTCCCTATTTAAGAAAATAGGACACCTGTGCCATTTTAGTGAGTTACACTGTTGTCATCATTGTAATTCTGTACTGATTACTGACAAGAATAGTAGGTCTTAAATTATTTTGATCTTGTTTGGCACCCTGCACCCCCCATGAATGAAAACCATTTAAAATTAAATCAGGATCAACCCACAACAATTTGGATTTGTTAAGAGTATGTCATGTTTTCTAAATCTTGTATTCTTTGGAAGGGTCATATAGGTGGTGGACAGTAGTCACATTGTTCAAACTGCCTGCCTAGAACTGGCAAAGGGATTTGACATAATGCCACATGATGACATTGTTAATAATTTAATGTCCTTAAATACTGATCTCTGTGTGTCAAGATTGATTGCAAATTGTCTCAAGGACAGAGCAGATGTTGTCAATGTTGGTGATGCTTATGTATTTATGCAAAAGGCGACCAGCAACATTCCCCAGGGTCTCATACTAGGTCCCTTCCTTTTTGGTATTTAATTCTCTGTCCTAAGCATGGATGTGTGGAAGTTCACTGATGATTGTAAGTTGGGTGTAGTAGTGAAATCAACCAATGGAATTAATCCTTAAATGGAACTAACATGCATTAACGTCTGGTGCATAGAAAAACATATGAAATGAAATGGTATGGGATGCAGTATTATCACCTCAAGAAAACAAAAAATCCCCATCACCTGCTATACTGTTAACTAAAGCAGATGGAACAGCTACTAGGCCCTCCTACACTTCACAGGCAATTCGTTTCTACAAGATTTCACAAAAAGAGGTATAATATGCATTTTTGTACAAAAGCTACACCTTTTAAATACCCAGGAAAAAAAAAAAAACATAATGTCAAAGTGCAGTAAGGGAAGAAGGAGAGGTGGAGGAAGATAATAATAATAATAGTAATTGTAATAATAATTTAATAGGAACACAGAAAAAGGTGCATGTCATCATATAATATTCTGGTCTGGTGTATGCTTCAAGAAAAATCTCACCACTACAATAAATGAAAACACCTGAAAGGAACAGATATCATTGTTACCAATTATTATATTATTTGGAAAACAGCAAATAATGCAAGTAAGAAAGATATAATCGCAAAGCCTCCTAAGGAAATACACCTTAAAAACATCATTATGCAACTGATAACACTTCAAAAATGCAACATTTTCTTTTTCTATTTTTAAACCAGATGAAACTTAATGAAAATGTAAGAAAAGGGACATGTAGAAGCAACTTTCCTTAATGAAATCACTAAAATATTAAAATGCATCTTCATATTAGCAGGAGTTAAACATCTATAGATCACATAAATTATGTTCCATTGATGTAAAGACAAAAAAAAAAAACTAGAAAAGTGAAACCATTAGATTTAAATAAAATGTAATCTTATGTGCTCAGTTCCTGGTTACATTGTTAGTTCAATCCAGCTTTTAAAATCATTAATGTCTGCAGGGGGATTATCTTGTACATATTTATAAAACAAATGTAGGTGTTCTGAGGTGAGTAAAAGACGATAAAACGACAGATGTCATGAATTTTGATTATCAGCTCCCCACCCCATTCTTTTTAAATATTGTAGTAAACAGGACTGATTTTAAATTATTGCCAAATATGGTGGTTGAGCTAATGTATCTTTTCAGTATGTTAAGAAGTATCCCCTAGAATCAATAAACTCTGTGCAGGAATACTGCTATTCCTGCGTGGAGTGGTTTGTGTCCATTTGGCCCAGGCAGGGATGCCCCTAGCCCTGAGCAGTATCCTGCCTTTGCTCAGAATAATACCATAGTATAAGGACAAAATGATTGACTTCAACAATTGGCTAAATTTCTTGTGTCATTCAAAGGGGATCCAATATCTGTCTGCCTGGGATGACATGATCGACAAACCATGATGATTTGCCAGTGATGGTCTGCACCTGTCACCCCTGGGATTCAGGTTACTGGCTAAGGCTCTTGCCACCCCTATAGTGCCTTTTATAGGCAAGGCTCAAAGGACAAAACCACCACCGTAACAGACAGAAGCATGCAAAATTTGAAGGTAATGCTGCTCAATGCTAGAAGTCTAAACCTTAAAATGCACTCTCTCGAGGCTCTCCTAAAAATGGAGAACTTTGATATCTGTGCAGTAACTGAGACCTGGTTCAAAGCTCCAGAGAGCACCCCTGCAATCCCAGGCTACAACTCTTACCACATTTTTCGGCCACCAAACAGGACCAAAGCACCAAAGGTGGAGGAGTGTCCATATTCACTAAGGATATTTACACCTCCAGACTAGTTGCCCAGCACAATGCATTTGAAATTCTACAGGTGCAACTAACACTAGGTAAGACTGCAGTCCAAATTGTAGCTTGCTACAGATCCCCCACCATGCCCCAAGATTCTCACTACACCTTTCTAAACATACTAGATAATATTAAGATAGAACCAAACACCCTAATATTGGGTGATTTCAACTACCCTGCCATTAATTGGGAAAACTACTTGGGTACCAACACCTTTGCCCAACGGTTTTGGAGTTCAAAAATTCCAATGCCCTGGACCAACTAATCCATAGTCCCACCAGGGGCTCAAATATCCTAGACCTGGTCATTACCAACATGGGAGATCGATGCTCCACACCAGTGGTCACCCCCTCGTTGGTCAAGTCTAACCATAAGCTAATCACCCTTGACATCCACATCCCACTCCCTACCCCCCAGTAGGGAAACCTCCATAAAAAAACTTCTCCAAAGCCAACTTCATGCTACTCAAGTCAGAAGTGACAAACTTCATGACACCCATGCAGATGGGAACTGGAAGTTCGACCGCTGAATCCTACACTAAGGCACTGTTCAAGCACATCCACTCGTGCATGAATCATGCCATCCCAAACAGAACCAAGACTCCTCCAAAAAAAGGAACCCAATCTGGTGGTCCCCTGCCATAAATAAACTATACAACAGAAGGAAGAAACTATTGCAAAAAAAGAGGAAAATCCCAGGATGCAAAACCTCCCTTATCAGCCTCAGTAAAAAGCTGATATCTCTCATAAAATCCTCCAAAGCTAGTTGCAAAAATAAAATTGCCAAAGATTCCAAGGAAAACCACAAGGCATTTTATAGTTATGTCAAGAATCTAAATGGGAATGCTCAGATCTGCTCTGAGCTACAACAGAATGGCATTAAATATACTGATCCCAAGGATATTGCCAATATCCAGGCAGATCAATTCAGTGCCAACTTTACCCCCCTCTCAATCCCTAAAGGGCCCATCTCAATGCCAAAAGATTGCCAAATTCTGTAACTCACAGCTACACAGGTAAAAAACGCACTCTCCAAAGCTAAGAATACAGCATCCATGGGACCAGACAACATCCCAGGCTGTGTACTACATGAACTGGCACATCACCTAAGTGTCATGTTTAATCATAGCCTCACCTCAGGCTTCGTGCCCAATGAGTGGTGCACAGCTACAGTTATCCCACTCCACAAGAGGGGATCCACCTTGGATCCCAGGAACTATCATCCCATCAGTCTAATGAGCCTGATCTGCAAAGCCATGGAATGCATTATCATGGAACTTATAAAGAGTATTGATTAGTACTAGGCTAACAGCCCTTGTGAGCCATTTTAAGCCTAGCCAATTATCCCTTGTGAGACTCAAACCCTGTGCGTTGTGTTGGTAAGGCAAACACCTTATCATTAGACCACCCTCCCAACAACAACCCTAAACAAAGACATTGGCAACCTTCAAACACTGGACCCCACACAGTTTGGTTTCGTAAAGAGCCAGTCTTGTCTCCTTAACCTGATTGACTTCTTTGAATCAGTCTCCAGAGCCGTGGACAAGGGTAAGGTGGTCCACACTGCCTATCTGGACCTTGCCAATGCCACCGACACCATCCCCCACTCTGGAATCATAGATAAACTTACTAAGCTGGGCATTAATCCTTGCATTACTCGATGAGTTGCCAACTGGCTTATGGACAGAACCCACACTGTAAAAGTAGCTGACTCAAAATCCAGCTCTAGACAAGTGACAAGCCGAGTACCTCAGGATTCAGTCCTGGGACCACTCTTGTTTGGCATCTACTTCTCTGAAGTACAGGCTAGTACTAAGGTACTCTGGCTAACAAAGTTCGCAGATAACTGCAAACTAGGAGCCATTACTGAATCCCCAAATGATGTGGATATTCTACAAAAGGGCCTTAACAGAAACAGATGCTTAGTGCCAGAACCATGGGCTCAAGCTCAATGCAAGAAATGTATAGTTATCCCCTTTGGGAAAAACCATGTACCCCTGAATTACCACCAGTACACTAAACACCGAAAGTGTGATAAGGGACTTAGGGACGCAGGTGGACAGTGGTCTCACTTTTGATAACCACATAGCCACAACAATCAGGAAATCCTTCTATGTGGCACACCTCATCACTAAGGACTTTTCATCCAGAAAAAAGGAGGTTCTTGTCCCACTGTACATATCCCTCATTAGACCCATTATAGAGTACAATGCCCCATTTGGTATGCACCTCACAAGACTTCTGCAACAACTGGAAAGGTCACAGAAATATCTCACTAAAAGAATCACAGGCCTAAAGCAGATACCTATGCTGACCGTCTAAACAACTCCAGCTATACTCTGTCGCATATCGCCTACTCAGAGGTGATCTCTGCTTAACATACAAGGCCATGTCAAACCAGTGCTATTGGACATGCTACACTTAAAGAAATTCCAATCCCTCAGAGCTACATGCTCCAGGGATCTATATCTGGTCATCACAATGAACAAACATGCTGGAGGGATAGGTTCCTGACCCAAAGATTCACCATACTCTGGAATAGACTGCCCATACATGTCAAGCTGAGCGCCTCTTTTGCCCTCTTTAAAAGGAACCTTGATGATTGGATGGGAGATAGGAAATTCACCCCAGGGATCACGTCAGTCACTCTCCTAGACAGGGGACCAGGGAAGTAAATATTCTGGGAAGAAATAGCCAGGGAATTGATATAGCTAGGCTTGTATAGGCCCTAGGGCCGATAGCCTAGTATCAACCTATGAACCTATTTAGCATTACCATTAACAGCAGCGCACCTTGCATATTCATGAAGGCATACTACTGTTAAGCCTAAACAAACACAAACAGTGAATTAGTGCAAAGGCCGTGTTTAAGTGGTGCATGGACAACAAACATGCCCATGCACTCAGAAAGCGCCGTGCAGCACTTTCAAACAGTATTTCAGTATCTGCAGACACTGAAATGAAATTAAAATGAGAATGTCAGTGTCTGCAGACACTGAAATAGTTAGGGGAGCAAAAAACAATGCAGGAGGTGTGTGACAGATTTTGTCACACACCCCCTGCATTGTAAAAGTGCCATACAGCACTTTGCAAATGCTGTCAGTGTCCGCAGACACTGACAGCTAATAAAATAGCTATGTCAGTGTTTGTGGACATTGAAATAGATAGTAGATCAGTAAGAAATGCAGGGGGTATGTGACAAGTTTGGTCATACACTCCCTGCATAGTGAAAGTGCCATACGACACATTGCAAGTGCTGTCAGTGTCTGTGAACACTGACAGCTAATAAAATAGCTATGTCACTGTCTGTGGGCACTGAAATAGCTAGTAGATCAGTAAGGAAATGCAGGGGGTATGTGACAGGTTCTGTCACATACCCACTGCATTGTGAAAGTGCCATACGGCACTTTGCAAGTGCTGCCAGTGTCCATGGACACTGACAGCTAATAAAATAGCTATAAACTAAATGAACAAAGGCAGACACAGTGACAACACAAACTGGATAAGAACACACCCAGAGGTAATGAATCCAATAAGTATTAATAAACTCCAAACAGCTGTGTGGGGTTTATTAAAACTTTTATTGGATTCATTACCTCTGGGTGTGTTCTTATCCATTTTGTAATAAAATAGCTATGTCAGTGTCCGCTAACACTGAAATAGCTAGTAGATCAGTAAGGAAATGCAGGGTGTGTGTGACAGGTCCTCTCACACAACCCCTGCATTGTAAAAGTGCCGTACAGCCATAGCCATCAACTGTACAGGTTTCTGCAGAATGCCCAGATGCTTGCCTCACATACCTGTTAATCTCCTAGACCAAGAAAGCTGCAGAAGGCCGGAAATAATATAATTTTTTCCATACTAAGGAATGTTTAAGCATAGCGGGTTGGGTATGTACGTTATGGCCCTCTGCTCTGCATTGCTTAAACATCACATAGAAGATAAAAATATACAGCTAAACTCCCCAAAGCAAGATAGTGTAGTGGTTTGAGGTATGGCTGTACATGCAGGTGTTGATGGTTCAAGTACCAAGCCAGGCAATTTTTTTACATGGGAAAGTAGTGATAAAATTATTATTTTCATCTTAAATTATGTAGTAAGTGATTTTTGTCAACCAGGGTAGTAGAGCTTGTGTAAAATGGAAGTGTGAGTGCATATAACATGTGAAACCACCCATGTATGCACAAGTGTCCCATACAGTGTAGTCACATCCCTTGCTAATGTAATGAAAGCACATAGAGGGATGTCATGTAAAGTAAATCATATGCAATTACTAAATGAAGTCATTATTCGGATATTTTTAAAAATAAAAAGTGAGCAATGGTTAGCAATGCTCAGCTATACTAAGCAGGTTTAAACATTGCTTAGATGTGAATGCTAAGCAGCAGGTAGCTCAGCTAAGTGGATTTGCGCACTGTTAAGCAGTGCTCAACAATTTCCCCTTTAAGCATTGCTAAAATCATCTTAGCAGGTTTGCGCACTGCTTAGCGGAACTTAACATTTTTAAATAGTCCAATGACAGAAAAGGGTGGGAAAATCACCTTATTTAAATTGTGCAGGTGAGAATTCAGCCAGAATCTGTTATAGTTCATCTGTACAGGTACTATGGCTAGTGTAGGTGAAGGAGCGCTCTTTCGGGTGCAGTGCTGGAGCATTCAGGAGTCCAGGGTCATGGCTGGACTCCTTGTAGAAAACCATGATGAAAGACTGCTGTAGGGCCAGTACCAAGGCTCACAATACAAAGTGGAGTCCTGGGACTGTCTCGCATGTGATTTCACCAGTGCTACTGGCATCCTCCAGACTGGTGAGCAGGGACGGCACCACTATGCTGACCTAATGCAGAGGAAGGGGGCTCTCTTGGTCCAGTGGATCCAAGATGCAGGGGCACGGAATGCTCCAGTATTGAGTAAGTATCACTATCAAGTAGTTTGAATGTGATAAACAGGTATGCATAATGTTTGTTTTTCTCCCCTACAGCTGCAGCAGAGAGGGCTAGTAATGTTGAAGCCCATGCTGACAGAGTGCTGAGGCTGCGCCGACAGGCTGGTGAGTACAAATCTATTTTGCAGTATATTGTGCAAATAGCTAAGAAGGGGTACATTGTTTACTGCTAGTAGGTATACTGTTACTTTGTTAACTGAATAAATAAAAAAGTTTGTCCGACTAATATTGATGTGTAATAAAAATCCCTACCAAAAACTGTTGTGTTTACTCTGGTATGTTGTTGTAGACATATAGAATATATACAGGTTCTTCACAGCAAATATGACTGTGACATCATTCATTAACCAAGGTTGTTCTGTGAACCAGCTGTTAAGAAAAACTTTAGATGGTGGAGCTGTAAAACAAGATATAAATGAAATGTGAAATATATACTGCACTAAGCTCTGAACCCTGAATAGTAATGTGTAATGTATCAAAGTATGTTCCATGCAGCATTGCCTTGTGTTAACCTTTGCTTTCCATATTGTAGTAATCCAAAGGATTAATGCACAATACAAAAACTGTCTGTCATGCATGCATCACAGGATTACAAATTCAGACTGTCTAACCAAGAGATTAGGCAGAAACCAGTGAAACAAGAATCATCAGTTCCCCATTTGCTCAGTGTGATGAGAAATAGTTTAATTGTTAATTTTGCACACCCAGACATGGTTGGAATCCAGGGAGTGGTACTAAGATGTGTGCATATCTACACACAAGGAATCTGGAATAAATGTAACAACAGTAAGGTAGTGTTAACAGATATTTTCTCCACAGATTTTACAGGTAAGGAAATGTTGGTAGTAGCTGTATGAAGGGCATACTAATAAACTGTGTACAATTGTTCAACTGTCCCACAACATGCCTGCAAATGACAGCAGGATAGGTACATACAACATGCACTCTTCCTGATACATGTCTCTCAATTGTCACAGTGTCATGGTTAGTGGTCACTGCTGCCAATAATCCTGAACACAGATAGGAAACCAGTTGAAGTATGCCAGCAGCACACTCACATAACTGCAGTTCAGGGTACCTCTTCTGTGCCAGATATGTGACCCTGACATGTACAAGTCCCTGCTAGTCATGTACCCAGGGTTGTCACAGTTTGCCCCATATGATTCCAGGCTGACAGTTTAATAGGTACATTTGTGCTACAGAAGCTATGGGCCAAAGGTAGAAGTAAAGTAAGGGCAGACCCATAGAGTATTGAGTCAACGGTACTGTTGTAGAAGATAGAAGCAGAAACATTTGTTAATGGACTTTTTGTCTCTCCTCACACCCCTCATCTGGATCAGTACTATAATTCATATACTACGGGTATATTGTTTTCCAAACCTAATGTTGGGACTTGTGTTCTGTTTTTGTTCATATATTTGATTGGTTTCATGGTAACATACCTTGTTCAAATACCATTGCTGGTGACGTGTTGCCAGCAATGTTACTGGCAAGCTGTTATGATGCATGGTGTTGTTCCATTTATGCATGTGTTCTGTTTGATATGCAACTGTTTCAAGTCTCTTTTATGGGGTTAATTCTGTTATAACTAATCTTGAAATGTGTTGTTTATGACTAACCAACATATTTTGTAAAACCTCAACACCATAGCACATTTGGGAATGCAGATCCCGGCAGATCTGCCTGTCCTGCCTCATCTGGCCATGGTACCGGGCCCCAGCACACCTGGGACCCAACCTGGGACTTCCTCATCCATTGGTTTTGCAACATCTACAGGTGGAACTGTCTCAGGGGACGTGGAGTGGGAGTTGTCAGGACCCTGTCACCCACAGTCAGTTCTGGGGTTTGATGCAGAGTGCCATCTGAGCAGAATTGGGTGGGTAGCTGTGCCAGATTGAGGGCCACCTGACTTGCCTTGGGAGGCAGGCCACCCCTCCTGTCCAGCCCCCAGCACAGCCACCTTCTGGGCCATGAAAGGCAGTGGTGACTGCCCGTAGGTGGGGACCTCAGTCCCACTGTATCCATCTAGGGGCTCATGGGCTTCGGATTCCCAACCACCCTCCCCATCAAAGGTGTTTATCCCCTCATGTTTCATATACCACCCCTGTCTGCTGTCTTGTCTGTCTTGCTGTCTGAAAACAACCTATCCTACCCAACCTACCTTCCCAAACATACCTACAGCCCTTCCCCAACATCCCACTCTCACCTTAAAAAAAAAAAAAAAGGCATCTGTCTCGCAAAACAAAAAAATGCTCCATACTTAGCTCTACATTTTTCCCCCATGTACAGTGAAACTAGTCAATCAACACACAGATTATTCTGCAAATGTCTGTCACCAACACCCCTCCCTGTGAGGTGTGAGGCTGTGAATTCAAAATTCTGAACATTATTCACAGCTGTTGCTGCAGAAGAAATATAGAGCTATGGTCCTTTCCTACACCTGTCCTGCACATCCTTAGCTGCTTTTCCTAATGTTTTATCCCCTACTTGCCCTCATTTCACCACTTTTCTATCACCGTTTTTTCTTTTCTTTAATGAAAATTAGCGTGGGTGTAAGTGGGAGTAAGCAGTGCTAAGCGTAGCTAACAGGGCTTAACCATCTGTTAGCATCGCTTAGCTTCATGCAAAACCATGCAAACCCACTTACAACTGCATAAAAGTGCCTTAATCACTCTGTCTCCATCAGCCCATGTTCTGCCCAGCAACAAAACAATCAGCCCTGCCAAGTCTCAAACCTGGGATGAGGTGTACTACAATCACAGCAGCATACACCTACACCATGTGAACTGTGGGAACTTGTAATGCTTTTACAAACATATCATTCATTCTGGTCATTTAACATTAATGAAAAAAGTCATCACTTCCAAGAGAACCCAGAACTCTGTGCATTACAATCACAGCAACGTGCCTGCACACCATCTGAGCTGTAAGAATTTTTATTGTTTTTACAAACATATCATGCACAACAGTCATTGAACATAAGGGGGAATCATATAGCTGTAGTACTCTTATATATATATATATATATATATATATATATATATATATATATATATATATATATATATATATATATACCAATATCTCTCTCTCTCTCTCTCTCTATATATATATATATATATATATATTCATATATATATATATATATATATATATATATATATATATATATATATATAAAGAGAGAGAGAGAGAGACAGAGAGATAGCCAATCTCTTACTGTAACATATCTGCAAAAAGCCTGACAAACTGGGGGGATAAAGGGGAAACAATAATGACATATTTGAAATATGGCTGTTATACACATAGAAATCTGCTAGAGTGGTATGGTTTTCTTTAACATACAATTCCAGACAGATTCCGGGTCTGAAACACAAATTAATGTCATTATTTACTGATGTCAATGCTCACATCATCACACTGATTTCTCAGAAACTCACAACTGTTATGAGCAACAGACCAAACATATGAGCCACGCATTTGGACCGTTGCTAGACTTATGGATAGTGGAGAGGTATGACTGCAGTCATGTGACAGAATGGAAAGACCCATGACAGCTGCCAACCATGTCACCCAGAACCTTCTGAACCACAGTAAGACCAACGCGACACTAAGCCAAATCAGCTCAGGGAAATTACCCATGTATAGCCAAATATATCTTGCACTACAGGGATGGAAATGTATGGAAAAGCAGATAGTGGTGCAAAAATATCTACCCACAACCATTTGCACCACAGTCACAGCAGCATACCAGTACCCCAAATGAACTATAGAGTAGAATGACTGAACAAACATATCCTGATTGCCAGTCACACACTACACCGATATACACTGGCCCAACTCACAGTATACTGGGAATCCTGAGGTGTTAGAGGACATTTCTCAGTCTGCCCCTACAAACATGCACACCTGATAGACCACCAGCAGCTGTATCAGCATGCACAGTCAGATAGAAAAAGGATCTATGACACTCACATCTGCTACGCTTCCTACTCAGCCCAAAGAACATCTACACACAACACTGCTAAACAATATTGGCAGTCTTTTCCCAATGGCCAGACATACATAACTCTCATATGTACAGATTTCAACCGAATATCCATGGTGTAAGACCATATTCATGGCCACTGCTGCATACCACTTCCAGGAGTCTGCTAAGTCAATGGGATGATACCTTGAGTGCAGTCACTAAATAATGATATCACATACCTCTGACCCTCTTACTGCACGACATCTGGACAAAGCATGACATACTTGAGGGACAGGGGGCCAGAAAGAGGGACATATCTCACATAATGGTGCTACAAATTGAAACAGTTGCTGTTGTCACAGGCTTTGTTGTAACATAACATCCCTGAAGGATATGATGTCTGAAACATCAATGGATGTCGACAGTTACTGACTACTATCCTCACATTATCCTACTGATTCCACAAAAACAGACGTCTGAGGAACAGACCAAACATAACAGGCAAACCTCTGGGCAGTCTGTGGACATCAGGACAGTTGAGAGGTATGTCAGAGACATATCACTGTCAGACGTCAAGTTATGCAGAAAATGCATGTCCAGATGAACCCTGTTAATCTAGCAACCCTCTATATGTATAACAGCACTACTGACTTACAATCTGTACCCAATTCTAGAGCTCTGTCCCCCATGTTGTTGGGCTGTCTCCACATGTCCTGTCCTAAGAGGTATTCCCACCTACTGTCTGTAAAGCTGCAGCCCCAACACCTCCATAATGTCCTCCACACAGACAAGGAAAAGGGGCAAGGCCCACAAGAAGGTGATAATTATAGCACTGTGTTGCTATGGCACTGGCAAATGGAAAGACAATACAGCTGCTCTGTATGCAAGTAGCAAGTGGGAGACACCAATTGGTGCACAGGCCATCACTTGCTCATGAGCAGTACCTAAAAAGGCAAGCCAATACCTATGCAACACAGGTCTCAACCGATCTACACAAAGACAGACTGTGACTACACAAACCTAACTATTTCCTTTGTTGTGAGGAAACTCTTGAGCACTATAACAGGTATGTCAATCATGTAAGCTGTAATGGAATGCAGAAGGGGGAGGCACTGATATCAAATGGGACATTAAACACTATGCCACAACAAGACCTACTGGACTCACATTCTGCTGTCTGGCACCTATGGCCATTCCCACTTGCCCTGTCTGCATTGACAGGGAGCACATCTCTGGCTCCTGAGTCACCCCAGCAAAGGTCAGCTCATATATGACTACTACTGGAGTGTCTGTTGTCCAATACTGAGTGTGTCACTGCTAGGCCAGCTACCTGAGATGTTATAATTATTCATATGTCACCTGTGAATGCGACTCTGATACATATGTTTGTCTTACAAATGCAAGAGATGTATATAAGGTATGTGCATACTACATGACAGGTGCAGATGTGTGTGTTGAACTGTATGTGATATACTGAGCCCATACCTGAAAAAGTCCAGAGTTTTGCAGACTGACCACATCTACCTCATATTTGTAGTCAATGCCTCAGACAGTTGTGTATTGTCTGGCACATCACTAGCTAACCATGACAGACTGAAGCCATAACATATTAGCATACATTTGATTATCAGATGTCATATCTTGCAGAGGAGATCTGTGAATGTGACACCATCTTTGCTGGCAACTAAGTGTGTTTCAACTAGATTCATAAAGTGACACTATTTACTGGCCTTTTCCTACCACTGATGTGTGCCTTTGTGCAGATGTCTTGCTATAACAGGAGCTAGGTGTCTTACCATGAAATCCATGTCAATGCAAGCATACCTTGTCCTGTAGGATGCCGATATTTGTGCAGTCACTAACACCAGCTTTGTAGCTGTGGAGAGCACACCAACCTTGCCAGGTCACTCATCCCATCATATGTTTAGAACCCAAATGGAGGCCTGCAAAGCTACAGGAGGTGGAGTGTTGAAGATTAGTATACACATACACACCTCCAGGCTGGGCAAACAGTATGATGCACAGGTGACATCCTGAGTGCAGTTAACAGTTGACAAAACACCTACTCATATCATAGCTAGCTACAGGCCTCCAGCCATGACTATGGACACCCACCACACCTATTGGGACCTGCTGGAATCTGTCAGGATTTAATCATCTACCCTGCTGCTTGGTGACTTCAAGTACCCAACCATACTGTGCATGACCTATGCCACCTGAACATGAACTCACATAGATTCCTCGGCTTTGTCAATGGCAATGTAGTGGATCAGCTGGTCAACACTCCTATAGCAGGTGGAAATATCCTGTACTTGATCCTAACCAACATGAGTAGCCACTCTGACCAGATAGCCATCACTGTTCAGGTTACCATCTCCCCTGACTCCCCCCCCCCCTTTACAGTGTCAAACAATGAACTGTGCACAAGTAACTATAAATCCCCACAGAGCAAGTATAAGTAGCTGTACAGCCAACTTTCCATTTGTTGGAACTAGCAGCAGTGTCCAGGCCCACACCACAATACTATGTGGGCATCTGCATGGCTGTATGGACTCAGCAATACCTGACAGAACAATATCATCTCCCTCAAGGTAGGGTAAATGTCTGTGGTGGACAGCAGCAATACACAAATAACATAATAGGTGGAAACAATTGCTGATGGGCAAAGAAGGAATAGCTGCCTCATTGGACGCAATGTCACCTTAGTCAGAACAAGCAAATAAGGGCACAGGTGATGTACCTTAAGGCTGTCTTTGAGTGCAGATTGGACACATCCACCAAAGCAAATCACTAGGCCTTCCACACATGTTTTTGCAATTCCAGAGTCAACACACAAATCTGCTCTGTAGTGGTGGTCAGTAACACCACATACACATATGGCATAGATATAGGCAACCGGCTGTAGACAGGTGAAGTGTAAACATCTCACCCCTGTCCTCCCATTGGTACACATGTGCATGTACAGCACCTGCCCCCTCCCCTCATCATCAGGAAGCAGATCCTCTCAAAGGCAACACACAGTGGTCTCCATAAGCCTGATGCCATCCTTGGCTGCATCCTACATGAAGACAGGCATGGGCTCTCAGAGCCATTCCACACTGTAGTCAACCACAACATGAGCACTGGTGCCATCCCATCTTCACAGAGGACAGCCACTGTCATTCCTACAGCCACTGTCATCCCTATACACAAAGGTGGAGCAATCCACTAACTCAGCCAATATTATGCACATCAGCCTAACTAGCCTGCTCTGCAAAAGCATGGAAGGCAATATTAAGGACATTATGAACAGGGACATTGGCAACATTGAAATGCCTGGGCCCACACACCATGGTATTGTCAAAGGGAGGTCAGGACTGTTAAACCTTGTTGACCTCTCTGAAGTGGTCAACAAACACAGGGATGAGGGGAAGATGGTGAACAATGCCTACCTTCACCTAGCCCAATCATCTCACACTAATCCCCAGGCAGACAGGATGCATACGCCTACACAGCTAGGCACCAACCTGTAGGTTACCAGTTGGGTAGCTAACTGGCCCAGTGATAGTACCCACTCAGTCAAAGTAGTGGAGCCCTCCTCTAATAAAGTAGATTCTTCCACAACAGTGTACGCCAAGGACTGGTCTAAGGGCGTCTGCTGTTTGAGATATATGTATCTGAAGTACAGGGCAAAAACAGTGGTTTGTGGTGACCAGGTGATGCTTTCAAGCTGGCCACTGTCTTACATTCATCTACTGATGTGAGCATCCCACAAGAGGTACTCATGCAATTACTGACTGGTGCAAGAAGCATTACCTAAACTGAATGCCAGGAGAGGCATCATTCTCCCTACTGTGGCAGATGTCATCCACACTAAGTATGACAGTAATAATGTACTAAGCATGCAATCAGGTGTAAGGTGACTTGTGCAACAAGGTTGTAGCAACCTGAGAGTTTCCCGCCATGTGGGCACCATTGTACGGAAGGCCGTCTACATGGCCCACCTCACAAATATGGGTATGTCATAGGTAGGACATAGGTAGATGTGAAGTGAAGGCAGACCTCTAGAGTATTGAGCAGTACTGTTGTGTAACTAGAAGCCTATGCAGTTGTTAATGGATTTTTATTCTCTCCCCCACCCCTCATCTGCATCATTAACTATTATTCATATACTACAAGTATGTTTTTACCAAACCTAATGTTGGGACATGTGTTCTATTATTGTTCATATAATTAATTGGTTGCATGTTAACACACCTTGTTCAAATACCATTGTTGGCGGCCTGTTGCCGTCATTGGTACTGGCATGCTGTTACAATGCTTACTGTTGTTCGACTTATGCATGTGTTCTGTTTGCTATGCAACTGTTTCACATCTGCTGTTTTGGGCTAATTGGAACACCCATGCATGCTGTTAAAACTAATACTGAAATATTTGTTCAAGACTAACCAATATATCTTGGAAAACCTCAACACCATAGTGCATTTGGGAAGGCCGATCCCAGCGGATCCACCTGTTCTGCCCCATCTGGCCATGGCACTGGGCCCCAGCACATCTGGGACCGACCCTGGAACTTTTTCTTCTGCAGGTCCTGCACACACCTGGCCATGGGCACGGAGATGACCCCATCATCCACCGTCAGTTCTGGGGTATGGTGTGCAGTGTCATCTGATCTGAGTTGGGTGGCCAACAGCTCCAGATGGAGGGCTGCCTGGTGCACCTTGAGGAGTAGGCTGTGCCTCTTGTCCAGCCTCCATCACAGCCGCTATTAGGGCTGTGAAGGTGCAGTCATGACTACCTGCAGGTGGGTATGTCAGTCCCACCATATCCATATGGGGGCTCAATGGGCCTCTGATTCCCAAACACCCTCCCCGCTTTACCCCCATATGTGTCATACATTGCCCCTGTCTGTTGTATTCTCTGTCTTGTCTTTCTCCCTACCCAATCTACCTACCTAGACATACCTACAATCCTTCCCCCTCTTTGTACAAGACATCTGGGCAAATGCTGTCAAAATTGGGGGAAAAATGGGCCAAAACTAGGGACGTATTTTAAATATTGCCATTATAAACATAGAAATTTGCAAGAGTAACAGGGTTTGTTGCAGCATACATTTTCTGGAGGATATGAGGTCTGAAACTGAAATGTATGTCATCATTTACTGACAGAAATCCTCAGATCATCACAATGGTTTACCAGAGAAATACAAATAATTTGTGGAACAGACCAAAAATATGAACAATAAACCTGGACATTCTAAAACAATCCAGTCAGTTGACAGGTATGCTCAGAACCCATTAGTGCGACGAATCTGGACCAAGTCTGACAAAGTGGTGGGAAAAAAGCCATGAAAATAGGGACATATCTGAAATGCTTAAGTAGATAAGCTGAGACAGTTGCTGCAGTAACACCATCTGTTCTAACATATATTGACTGAAATAGCACAAGTGCAAGACTCACTTGCTTCTCATTAGATAGTGACTTAAATTCTCACATCATCCCACTGATTTGTCAGAAATACAAAGCACTTATGGGGACCAGACCCAAGATATGAGCCAGACAATTGGACATCCTATGCATATCTGGGCATAACATGACATTAGGGAAACTACACTGAGCTGCTAAGCATGCCACCAAGCACCATCCAACCTACAGTCATACTGATACAACACTACCCCAAATCAGCTATGAGGGATTACATGTGCATTTGCAAATATATCAGGCACTACAGAGATGTAACAGTAGTGAAAAACAGACACTGGTGTGATATTGCATACCCACAACCAATTTCACCACAGTCAGAGTGACATACTGAATACTATGAATGAAATGAATACTAGAGTATAATGACTGTGTGAACAAAAATATCATATTTGCCACCCACACACTACCCCTACATTTAGTGGCCCAAGTCACAGTGTAGTAGGAATCCTGAGGTGGTACGGGACATATCTTAGTCTGCCCCTACAAACATATACAGTTGATAGATCACCAGAAACTGGAGCAGCATGCACAGTCAGATAGAATTGGAGCCATGACACTCACATCAACCCCCCCCCTCCCTACACAGCCCAACTAACATTTACACACTACACTGCTACACAGTCCTGACAGTCTGTTAACAATTGCCAGACATACACAGACCTCTCAACTGTACAGATTCCCACAGAATGTCGAGGCTTTGCCCTCATAGATCATGTCTGGCATTCTGCTACATCACTGGGATGATATCAGGAATGAAGACACTAACTACTGATATACCATAACTATTAACCTCTTACTGCATGACATCTGGACAAAGTCTGATATAATTGGGGGAACAGAGGCCCAAAAATAGGGGCATATTTGAAATATCGCTGTTATAAACTGAAAAAGTTGCTGGTGTTATATGGTTTGTTGTAACATATCTTTTCTGAGGGTTATGAAGTCAGAAACACAAATGGATGTTAGCATTTACTGACTTCAATCCCGAGTATGCTACTGATTTGCCAAGGACAAAAAATCTCTGAGGAACAGACCAAACATGAGAGTCAAACCTCTGACCATTCTGCGGATAGCCCTACAATTGAGAGTTATGTCAACCACATAACACTGTCAGACTTAAAACAAGCAAAAAATCCATGTCCACACAAACCCTGCTAAACTAGCATTAATCCAACTGTATAACAGCAATAATTACATTCTTTCCCTAAGTCTGGAACCTTCTCCCTCATTTTGTTGGGGTGTGGACACATTTGTTGTTGTAATAGGTCTTTCCAACTACCATCTGTGATGCTACTGTTCACAATCCTCCATGATGTCCACCTCACAGGCAAGGAAAAGGGGCAACACCCACATGAAGTACTGAATTATGGGAGAGTGTGGCCATGCCATTGGCTATAGGAATAACAACACACCTATTCTACATGCAATTAGCAAGTGAGGGACACACATTGGTGCACAGGCCATCACCTGCTCATGAGCATTAACTACAAAAGTCAAGCTGTTGCCTATGCAAAACAGGTCCATGCATCTACATGTGTAGACAGAGAGAGAGAGTGAGAGAGCGACACAGACAGAAACAGAAACAGAAACCAGCAATACTTAGAAAAAAAGGTATGTCAAACAATAATGGGAAGTAGGATGCTAAATAAATATGTCTCAACAAGACTTGCTATACTGATACATTGATAATCAGAGCCTATGGCCATAGCATCTTGGTCTGTCTGCAGTGACATACATCATAGCTCAGGCCTCTGAGTCACCCCAAGAAAGGCCGTTCATATATGACTACTACTAGAGTGTCTGTTGAACAATACTGACTGTGACACTGCTAGGCCAACTAGTGGGATGTCATAAATATCCATATGTTACTTGTGGATACAACTATGATACATATTTTTCTCACAAATCTTAAGAGGCCTATACAGGGTATGTGCATAGTAAACTACTGTCACAGACATGTCTGTTGAACTGCATGTGACATACTGAGCTCATACCATTCAACTGTCCAGTGTTATACACACTGACTATATGTGTGCCTCATATTTGTAGTCATTTGCTCATAGAGTTGTGTTATGTCTGGCAAATCACTGGCAAATCTGTGAAGACTGACATTAGAACATAATAGCATGCATATGAGTGTTGGACATCCTCCAGGATATTTCTGTGAATGCAAAGCTTACTGTACTATCAACTGACTTGTGTATTATAGCAATATTAAAAATGTGTCACTAATTTTGGGCCATTCCCCCCATGTATGTGTGTCATCCGCCAGATGTCCTGCTCTAACAGGTTGAGAGGTATGACTGAGCAGCAAGAGTGTAAATACAGTGTGCCATACTGACATAGAACAGAAATGTATATCAGGTATTACCTGTGCACATGTATGTATGAATATGTGTAGCTGGAAGCCTCAGAACAACAGACGTGAAATGCAAAATGTCAGGTAAATAAGCTGTACATGTTGTGCACGTGTAATAGTTTCTGTGCATCCAACAGACATAAATTTCTACAGATACTGGTTGTTGCATTGCCCTGACACAGACAAGGGTACTAGAATAAACATGATTATCAGGTTGAAAATGGAGAGGTGTCCAACTGTGTTATGACTTTGTGTCGATGCCTAGTACAAACAGCTATATGAGCACTTACATAGCTGTATGGACTCAGCAATACCTGACTTGTAAAAACTGTATGAACTCAGCAATACCTGATTTGTAAAACCTGCCTCCACCAAGGTAGAGTAATCCCCTTTGCTGGACAGCAGCAATACACAAACCACATAATCGGTCACTATACTGACTGTACAGGGCCAGGTAGGAGCAGGCACCAACTTGGAAGCAAGTCAACCTCTGTCTGAACAAGCATATAAGGTCACAGGTGAGTTACTGTAAGGCTAATTATGAGTACAAATTGGACATATCCACCAAGGCTAATCACAAGGCCATCTTCACATATGTTTTCAATCTCAGAGGCAACAACCCAACCCACGCTGTACTGGTGGTCAGTCACAGCACATGCATACACAGGATAGCTATAGCCAACCCGCTGCAGACAGGTTAAAGGCAAACATCACCTTTCTGTCCCACCATCAGTATAGGTGGATATGCACAGCACCTGCACCCCTCCCCTCATCATCAGGGAGCAGGTCCATAATGCCTAAACAAAGGCAACAAAAGTAAGTCTCCATGGGACCTGATAACATCCCTGTCTGCCTCCTACATGAATTCAGGCACATGCTCCCCACTCCATTACACACCATACATAAGCAAAGCCTGAGCACCATTGACATCCCATCTGCCAGGAAGATGACCACTGTCATCCCTCTACACAAAGGTGAATGATGAATGGTGAATTATGTAATTTACTTGCCCTCATTGTGGGGAACATGACACATCAGGACCAGGAGTGCAATGCTAGCTCATTCTGTGCTGATACATGACAGGAGTATGATGTGGTTGTAAGTGGTGGTTAATGCTAGTCAGTGCTGATGTGCAGGTCATGTAAATAACTTTGACCAATGTAGGAGGTCCTGTGATGTGTTTCTCTGTTTATGTATTCCAGGTGAAATGCAGGGTGCAAGACAGCCAGCATACACTGCAGCTGAAACTGCGGCCATTACCGATATGATAATCCAGCGCCATGGGGTGATGTTTGGCGATAGCCAACAGAATTTGCAGAAGTGGACCACCTTGTGGAATGAGCTTGTCCACAGAGTAAACAAGAGGGGCCACCATGGATGCACATATGATCAGGTCAGGCATCGGGCGACTAACCTGATACACCATGCCCGGCAAAGGGCTGCTGCCATGGCCAGGGACCGTACTGCCACATGTGGGGGTCCTGCTACACAGGCCCCATTTACTCCAACAGAGGAGCTCCTTGCCAACCTTGGGGCAGCCACCACATGCCAGCAAAGTCAACACAAGTCGTAGAGGTGGGTGGCAGCTAGACAACAGGTGAGGAGTGTCCAGTTAAGCCCCCAGTGCACATCAATTGAATACTGTAGCAGTCATAATGGCTTCTGTAGAGTATCTAGATGCATTTGTCAGGTCAAACTGCATTTGTGGGTGGGGTTTTGTAATGCATTCAAGTGCACATCTATGGTGAAGGACAGCAAATTGTGTAGTATCAGAGCTTGTACTGTACATGTGCAGAAAAGTAACATTAATCTTGTACCAATGCCACATGTGAGTCTGCTGACAATACCTCTCACCCACAACTGCATAGGTACCTCTGGTCTGGATGTGGGACAGCAGCCTAAAGCCGATGAGTATGGTATTGTCCTCTTGTGGCTCCCCAGTACCCCAGGCATGTTAATGTCAAGCATTTTATCATTCACACAACTGTTACTCTTAGTCATATTGTGATATGTGCATGTTCACTTGTGGTAGGGTTAACTGCATTGCATCAAAGTAGTCATCACAGGGGCCTATTTGCAGGAGATGTAACATATCTGTAGCATACCTCACAACCTGTCAAGGCAACAAATCTGGACAAAGACGTACAAAATGGGGGGACAAAGGGCCAAAACTAGGGACATATTTTAAAAGTACTCTTATACAGTGCATATAAAAAAATGCACACACCCCTATTAAAATGCCAGGAATTTGTGATATACAAACATGAGACCACAATAAAACATTTTACAACTCTTTTCACCTTTAGTGTGACCTATAACCTGTATAATTCAATTGAAAAACAAACAAATCTGTTAGGGGAACAAGTGTGAAAAATAAAAAACTTACAATAAGCTAGATGCATAAGTGTGCACAGCCTGAAGCTAATACTTTGTTGAAGCAGCTTTTAATTTAATTACTGCATTACGTCTTCTTGGGTACACACCTGCCATAAATTACAGAGACTCTTTGATTGACAACAAATAATGGTCAGCTGTCCTACTAGGCTTCTCCTGACATTTACTCAGTTTCCTGCTACAGCAACATAGTTGGCAAAAAGATTACAAAGCTTCAAAGGGATCTCATTGTTGAAAGGTATCAGCCTGGAGAAGGGTACAGAAACATTTCCACAGCATTGCATATACCACGGAACATGGTGAAGACAGCCATCAAAAGGTGGAGAAAATATGAGACAATAGTGACATTGCAAAGAAGTGGACATCCCTCCAAATTTGATGAAAATACAAGACCAAACCTGGTCAGGGAGGCTGCCAAGAGACCTACAGCAACACTAAAGGAGTTGCAGGAATCTCTGACAAGTACTGGTTGTGTACTACATGTGACAATAATCTCCCATATTCTCCATATGTCTTGCCTATGGGGTAGGGTTGGAAGATGGAAGCCTTTTCTCACACAGAAAAATAATACAGCAAGTCTCCCAAAAGCATGTGGTAAAATGTGTTATGGTCCAATGAGACCAAGATTGAACTTTTTGGCCACAATTCCAAAAGGTTTGTTTTGCACAATAGCAACACTGTGCATCATCAAAAGAACACCATCATGACGGTACAGCATGGTGATGGCAGTGTCCTGCTTTGTGGTTGTTGTTCATAAGCTGGTACTGGGGCTTTACCCAAGATGAAGGGGATTATGAACAGTTCCAAATACCAGTCCCTTTTGGCCCAAAATCTGCAGGTATCTGCTAGACAGCTGGAGATGGAGAGGAATTTCACCTTTCCACATGACAATGACACAAACCATACATCCAAATCAACAAAAGAATGGCTTCACCTGAAGGCCTTCAATGTTTTGGAATGGCCCAGCCAGTGCTCTCACCTACATCCAATAGAAAATCTGTAGGGTGACCTGAAGATGGCTGTGCACAAGAGATGCCCTCACAATCTGACAGAGTTGGATGTCTTTTGCAAGGGACAGTGTACAAATATTGCCAAGTCAAGATGTGCCATGCTAATAAACTCCTTCCCAAAAGCACTGAATTCTGTAATTAAATTAAAAGGTGCTTTAGCAAAGTATTAGTTTAAGAGTGTGCACACTCATCCAACCAGCCTATTTTACGTATTTCATTTACTATGTGTTACCCCTAACTGATGTATATGTTTTTCAATTGGATTGCATAGGTTATAGGTCACATTGATGGTGGGAAAAGTTATGACATGATTTCTGTGGTCTCATGTTATATATCACAAAAACCTGGCATGTTAACAGGGTGTGTACACCTATTATATCCACTGTAAGCTTAGAAAGTTGTTCCAGATTTGTTTTAACATAAATTTACTGCAAGTTTTGAAGTCTGCAACTCAAATTATGTCATTAATTAGTGAAGCCAGTCCTCAAATCATCCCAGTAATGTGTCAGACAAACACAGGAATTATGAGGAACAGATCAGCAATATGAGCCACACATCTAGACATTCAACGAAACTTTGTACAGTTGAGCGGTATGTCCTGTAGTAGTTGCACTGTGCTATACAGGCGAACAGCAATAATGTGTACATGGGTGCAGTGTGTGCTAGGAGAAGGCTCATCACCTACTAACACTACTCACATATCCCAGAGGTGTATACTAGTATTAAAATTAAATGGAAAGGTCTGCACTGCATGACGTTGAGGGCCTGTCCAGAGTGTGCATGTTGTGGTCTGACTATGTGTAGCGAATGTCACCAGTTGGCTATTGGGACATCTGTGTAATGCCTTTGTGCCACCTCACCTGTATATGTCTGTGTGTGTATGTGTGTGCATGTGTGTGTGTGTGTCATGTGTGTGTGTGTGTGTGTGTGTATGTGTGTGTGTGTGTGTGTGTGTGTGTGTGTGTGTGTGTGTGTGTGTGTGTGTGTGTGTGTGTGCACCAGCAAGCCTTATAGTGCAGGTATTAATTTACATATGTTGTTTTCCCCTCACAGGTTGACATGGTGGTTGTGGTCCCTCCCACTCAGAATCTGATGTCGGTGTCTCTGCAGACTTGGACAGTGATGTTGGTCCTAGTGAGGTATGGGTGGGATTGTCAGGGGCTAAACCTGTGCCATCGGTTGGCATCCCATAGTCATCCATAATATCCCCACACACAGTC
Source organism: Protopterus annectens (assembly GCF_019279795.1). Classification (NCBI taxonomy): domain Eukaryota; kingdom Metazoa; phylum Chordata; order Ceratodontiformes; family Protopteridae; genus Protopterus; species Protopterus annectens. The sequence continues at coordinate 1,275,642,187 of NC_056733.1, forward strand.
ACGATCCCCACACATACCCTGTCCCTAGCAACCACAGATAATGGACAGTTGGCAGGCGCTGGCATGGAACAGGCTAGTGTAATGACTATAGCAAGTGTGAGTGTAGACTCTAGCTATAGCCAGAGTGCAGGCGAGGTCCCACACAGACTGATGGACAGGGGTGCTCAAAGGAGGACTGCTGCCTGTGAAGCAGCTGTCACAAGTGCCACAGCAGGTGTCACCAAGGACATGTTTCAGGCTGCCATGGATGCAGAGGCACGTGATGAACGCAACACTAGACAAATACTTAGGGTCTTGGATGCAACTCTTCCTGGCATACGTGACGACATACATGACCTTGTTGGGGCCACACATCAAATTACTGAGGTCATGAATAGATGGTGGGGTGAGACCTTGGCAATCCTTGACCATAGAATGTCAGTGCTGCAGCATGTGGTAAGAGATGGGCATCGGCCATGTGGATGTAGGTCATCACCAACATCAGGTGGGAGTCTATGTGGCCGTGCACCTTCACACTCCTGTAGTGGCAGTCCCACCAGCACTATCAAAGGGCGGGTGCTGTCCGCACCACAACAGAGCAGGCTATGGGCATGTGGTCCTGGCTGGTCCCATCAGGGACATGGATCCAGCAGACAGCAGTCACCATCGGGGAGTAGTACTGCATCTGGCCTTGGCCCTGGTTGTGCCAGTGAGACCCTTGGTTGGACCAGTTCACATGTCCATGGCTGGAGATGGTGAACTTTAAACCCTGCCAAGTACAGTCCACAGCTGTCCAACATACCCCTGTGTAGGGCAGCCACATGGCATGACTGTATGCATACAAACACACACACATCACCATCACAGCCAGGTCACCTCCACACACACACACACACACACACACACACACACACACACACACACACACACACACACCACCTCTGCACCGCCCATTCATAGAACACCCCTCGAAACACACACACATGATGTCAACCGTATGGCTGAGCCTAGGCCTCTGGCAAATCTACACAACACCCTGTGCATATGATGATACCTGTGCAACATCTCTGTCATCCATACCACTGATGCAGGAGCATGCTAATATGGTTTTGATGCACAGGGTGAACTAAAAACAGTTTAGCTATGTAATGCTGTGTAAGGTGCTGTCAGCTGGTATTTGTAATGGGTGCACTTCAGAGTGTGTGTACCATTTTCAGCCATGATGCATTATTGGTATTAGTAATGCTGACTGAATGTAGTCTCACATGTATTCTGTTTGTGTTCCAGGTGTCTGCGTGACAGCAGGATGTGGCACTGCAGACATTGCCAATGAGGGGTATGGCAGAGTGGTAACACATCAACCATGTCATAGCGGTATAGTGGCATAGCGTGTCATAGAGGTACAGCTGTATGTGTACTCATTTAACAGATCTGTGTAACAGTTATTGCATGTGCCACAGAGCTTATAGGGCTGAGGGGTGTATACAGGTAAGTCTATGGTGGTTGACATCAGCAGCTCTTGTAAAGTAGACAGTAAGTGTAGTGGGTGCAACACACCTCAGATTGGTAAAGCCCACATCCCCAGAGGATATTGTGTTGACCAAATACACAGAGAATATTGTTCCCACACACACACACACACACACACACACACACACACACACACACACACACACACACACACACACACACACACACACACACACACACACACACACACACACACACACACACACACACACACACACACAAGCACACACATGCATGCACATACAGGATCACAGTTGCTAGTGTTGGGTTTGGAACCCCTACCCATCTAATTAGTGGTACTACAGTGTTATGTGGTTATCACAAGTGGCATGGAACTAATAGTATGATGACTATTCCAAAGTACCTGTAAAGTGAATGCCATTACATGCCCTTGTGAGGTATGGCAATAGGGGATGTACTGAGTGGGAAAGGGCTCAATATACTGTCAACTATGAGTCTACAAACTCACAAACACTGCTGTACACACCAATGCGCACACATACATTTGCCAGTACTGATATTAGCAGCCCTGCTATCATGTTATTCATTCCATAATGTTACATAGCTGATGCACATGGCATGGGGCTTATGGGGTTGAAGAGTGTCTACAGACACCTCTACAATAGATGTGAATAGCGGGCTTCATAAAGTGGACCTTGGAATGTGTCCTGCAAGTGCCATGGCCGAAAATTGTAAACCACGGCCACACAATGTATATAGTTCTTACTCAAACACACACAGAATACTGTTGTCTCACACACACACACACACACACACACACACACACACACACACACACACACACACACACACACACACACACACACACACACACACTTGCCAAGGCTGAGATTAGACCCTCTACCTATCTAGCTATCATTACTACAGTGTTATGCATTTATTGCATGCAGCACGAAGCTTACGGGTTGAAGAGTGTCCCAAGGTAATTCTAAGGAGAACAACAGCACCAGGCCTTGTAAAGAATGGCAATGGAAGGTGTACTGGGTGAGAATGGACTGGAAATGCATTAACCTACAGTTATACACACTCACAAACACAAATACACTCATACACACATTTGCCAGGACCGAGATTAGCAGCCCTGCCTATCTTGTTAGTCAGTCCATACTGTTACATAATTCCTGCATGCGGCACAAGGCTTATTGGACTGAAGAGTGTTAACAGATACCTCTACAACTGATGAAGACAGCAGGCCTTATAAAGTGGACCTTGAGACGTGTACTGGGAGTACTATGGCCTAAAAATTTAAAACACCCCCCAATGGATATAGTTCTCACTCAAACACATACATGGGATACAGTTCTTGAGCACACACATACACATTTGTCAGGACTGAGACTAGAACCCCTATCTATCTAGTTATTGCTACTACAGTGTTATTCATTTATTGTATGCGCCACAGAACTTATAGGATGAACAGTGTCCCACGGTTCTTCTAAAATGAACATTACAAGCCCTTGTAAAGTATGGCAAGGGGCTGTGTACTGGGAGAGGGAGGCCTCAAAATGCTGTATCCTACAAATATGCACACTTGCAAAAAGTTACACACACACACACACACACACACACACACACACACACACACACACACACACACACTCACATTTGCCAGGACTCAGATTAGAAACCCTACCTATCTAGTTATTGGTGCTATAGTGTTATGCAGAAACCACACACACCACTAGTCTTGTAGGGTGAAGAGTGTCCCAAGGTACATGTAAAGTGAATAACATCACCAGCCCTTGTAATGTATGGCAATGGGAGGTGTACTGGGTGAGGAGGACCTCAAACTACTTTCACCTACATGTTTACACACTCACAAATACTTTTATACACACTGATGCACATGCACATATGCCAGTACTGAGATCCATAGGTTCATAGCTTGATAAGTGTGTACTATGCCAATGGCCATGGAGACTTTACAAGCTTAGCTTATAGGATTACCCTGGCATCGTGCCACCTGATGTTACACCCCTGGGTGTCTATCGAATATAGCCACTGGAGTGATCCTCAGGGTGAGATTTCAATTCCCCATTCACTCATCTAGATTTCTCTTGCAGAGGGCCAGTGATGTGCTCTGTTTGGCATGTATGTGAAGTCTATTCCATAGACTGGCCAGTCTATGCATTATGAACCTGTCCCTCCAGCATGTTCTGTTGATTGTGGAAATGGGGTTGAGGTCTCTGAGGCATGTGGTGTGGATATATTGGGCTTCTTTAGATGTAGCATGCCTAACAGAGCTGGGTCAGACAAGGATTTGTAAGTAAAGCATAGATCGCCTCTAAGTAGCCAATATGAGACAGAGAATAGTTGGAGTTTTTGGAGGCTGTCCATGTAGGACAAGTGTTTAAGGCCTAGGATCATCTTTGTGAGGTTCTTTTGCAGTCCCTCCTGGTGTTGCAGGCATATAGTGAGATACATGCCAAATGGGCCATTGTACTTTATCATTGGCCTAATGAGGAAAGAGTAGATGAGAACTATAACCTCTTTCTTCCTGGATGCAACAACCTTAGTAATGTGCCACATAGAGGGACTTTTTGTCCACAGTGGCACTGTGGTGGTAAACAGAGAGGTCGCTATCAACCTGTGTTCCCAGTTCTCTTTTAACAACTTCTGTGTTCAGTGGATTATCATTGATGTGGTGATTTATGGGAACCAAGTTGTTCCTGAAGGGGATAGTGACACATTTTCTGGCACTGAGCTTACATCCAGGTTTCTGACAACAGTCGTAGATCTCAGTGAGGCCTTTCTTCAGGATGTCAGCATCACTTGGGGAGGTTATAATAGCACCTACCCACCATGCAGTCATCTGCAAACACTGTCAACCAGAGTCCCTTCATGTTGGGCTGTACTTCAGAGGCATAGATATTGAATATGAGGGGACCCCACACCAGACCCTGTTGTACTGGGTCCCCTCATGTTAAGTATCTATGCCTCTGAAGTACAACCCAACATCAAGGCATAGATACTGAACATGAGGGGATCCAGGACCAGATCCTGTGGTACTCCACTCATGACTGGTTGGCAGTCTGACATGGATTCTGTTGCTTTCACACTGCGGGTTCTATCTGTGAGCTAGTTTGCAACCCATGTATTGATATAGGTGTTGATGTCTAGCTGAGTGTGTTTGTCTATGATTTCTGAGTGGAGAATGATATCAAAGGATTAGAAGCCCCGCGTATCTTGTTATTTATTCCATATTGTTACATAGTTATTTCATGTGGCACAGAGCTTATAGGGCTACAGAGTGTCTACAGCTACCTCTACAGTGGATGACAACAGTGGGCCTTGTAAAGTGGACATTGGGACATGTACTGGGTGGACCACAACAAAAAAATGCAAAACCCACCCCCAATGGATATGGTTCCTACTCAAGCACACACACACAGCATACTGTTCTTGTGCACACATGCACACAAATTTGCCTGGACTGAGATTAGAACCCCTAGCTGTCCAGTTACTGCTACTACAGTGTTATGCATTTAGCGCACGTGCCACCAAGCTTATAATGTATACGGTGTCTCAGGGTACTTCTAGGATGAGGAACATCACCAGCTCTTGTAAAGTATGACAATGGGAGATGTACTGGGTGCGAAAGGCTGCAAAATACTTTAACCTACAGATATACATACTTACAAACACAAATACACTCACACACATATTTGTCAGGAATTATATCAGAATTCCTACCTATTTATTTGTACTATAGTCTTACACAGTTATCACACATGCCACAGAGCTTATAGGGCTGAGGGCTGCCCACAGGTACTTCTGAGGTGACTGACATCAGCAGGACTACTAAAGTTGGGCAATGGGAAGTGTATTGGTTGTGAATGGGCTCAGATCTTTAACCTACAAACACACACATATTTACATTTACCAGGAATGAGATTAGAACCCTTCCCTAATTAGTTATTTGTAATAGAGTGTTATGCAGTTATTGCATGTGCCACAGAACTTATAGGACTGAGGTCTACCCACAGGTACTTCTAACGTGACTGACAGCAGCAGGACAGCTAAAGTATGGCAATGGGAAGTGTACTGGGTGTGAGTAGACTCAAAATCTGTAACCTACCAACACACACACATGTTTACATTTGCCAGGACTGAGATTAGAACCCCTCCCTAACTATTTATTTGTACTAGAGTGTTATAGCTTATAGGGCTAAGGGCTGCCCACAGGTATTTCTAAGGTGACTGACATCAGCAAGACTGCTAACGTAGGGCAACGGGAAGTGTACTGGGTGTGAAAGGGCTCAAAATCTGTAATGTACAAACACACATTTACATTTGCCAGAACTGAGATTACAACCCCTGCCTAAGTAGCTGTTTGTACTATAGTATTACACAGTTATCACATGCACCACAGAGCTTGTAGGGCTGTGGGCTGTCAAAAGGTACTTCTAAGGTGACTGATATGAGCAGGACTGCTAAAGTCGGGTGATGGGAAGTGTACTGGGTGTGAATGGACTCAAAATCTGTAACCTACAAACACAGACAAATTTACATTTGCCAAGACTGAGATTAGATCTCCTACCTAAGTAGTTATTTGTACTATAGTGTTATGCAGTTGTCGCATGCACCACATAGCTTATAAGGCTGAGGCCAGTCCAAAGGTACTTCTACGGTGAATAACATCAGGAGATCTTGTCAAGAAGGGCAATGGGAAGTGTACTGGGTTGGAAAGGACTAAATCACTTATTCCTACATAGACCCTGTCAAACTGTCACTGAGTCTGACATCTGGACAGGCTCATGTATGAGAGTAAGATGAAGGCCCACACATGGGGACTTGGTGTTGATACTGTTCTGCCATACATAGACAGTTGGGGGACCAATTTGTTACTTGCTTGCTTTCAGTTATGGGTGTGACATCTGCTTCTCCACTGTCTGCCATTGATGTTTTGACATGACTTTTTCTTGTTTTGCAAATACTTTGCAGGCGAATGCAATGTTAGGACAAGCAGAACAGATATACAAGGTATACTTGTGCTCCTTTTGTGACAACCTGCCATTCCAGGGGTATGGCTGTTGGCCAGTGACATGTTGTCTTTGCTGACACAGTGAGGTGGAAACATTTTATGACCTGCCAGTACACTGACCTTCAGGTACCTGCTGTGCTACTAGGCACCATACCTCTCTACATATAAGAGCCAGACAACTGGACAAAACCATAAGTAACTGGGTGAAAAAGGCCTAAATATAGGGACGATTTTATGTATTGGCCTTTCAAACCTAGAAGGGTGATACAATAACAGATGTTGCATTAGCATGTGTTTTCTATAGGGTGTGAGGTCTGAGACACTATAAGCCATCATTATTTTCTGACGTTAGACTTTCATGGTTTGCCAATGATTTGCCACACTAACTATTTCATGATAGAGACACCACAAATATGATGCAAACGTCTGTACATTCTGCAAAAGTTCTGTACATTTGGGAGGTATGGTAGGCACTGTGTAGGTTACTCCAACCTGTGTACTGTTCATCTGTGTGGCCCCTGTCCATGACTTCTCCAGCTTACCAGCAGTAATGCATATTGACATCTGGACAATGTGTACAACTCCCACCATAGGTGTGGCTGACATGCGAAATAGTTGGCACTGCAATTCTTGGAACATGGCCCTGTCTACCACAATACTGTACGTAGGCCACTAAGACACAATAGTAAGTGCTGGCCACATCTTGACAGTATATCCCACGCATATACATAGATCATTGACCCCTGCATATTGTGGACATGCAACAAGTTATCATGTTGATTGTGACAGCCCTGGCAATGTGTGCTCTGCTGCTATTACCATACAAACCTACATGTTACTGCATTTCTATGGGAATATGGGTGTGTGTGTGTGGCATACCTGTCAACGCTACACATTTGCACATACTGTGCTGATATTGGCTTTATATTTTGGTTCCATTTAGCATAGTATCATGCCCAGTCTTGGAGAAAAGAGGCACATCACTAGAGGCCACAGGTTAGATTGTAATGGCATACAATTGAGTTTTAGAAGTCTTACCCTTCAGAGTCTTACTGCAACTGGAAGGTCTTCTGTGATATCACTGTATAAGTCTGTAGGGGGGGTACTCCATTACTGTTGCCATTTGTGGACCTTTGCCAGATATTCCTATATGGTTTTCTATGGCTGACTTGCTGGGTGAGTCTGAGGGGGTGAGTATTGGATCCCCACATTGACATCCATGCATGTGACCTATGACCCCCCCCCCTTAGTTGGCCCCCCACATGTACTGCAGTGGGATTTGTCACCTTGGATAATACTGCATAGTGTGGGGAAGCCAGTATTGGTCAGACATTTCCTGGTTTCCCACATAGCTGTCAGTTTTCAGCTGTTACCCCAGTAGGCCACCCCATTCCCTTGCATGCATACAGCAATACCATAGATGCGCTACCAGAACATACTACTCCAGTCATTTATTGTTTAGAAGACTGGGACTTACCTTTTTCCTGCAGCAGTTGTGGGGATGGTGGGTGGGGGCTGACTCTGTTGGATGCATGCAGTACACTGCCTATACAGGGTAAGCTACAGGTAGTGTGATGTGTGTGGCATCCTTTTTACTGTGTTTCTACAGTGTCAGTGTGTGTGCTATGTGTTGACTCTTTGCCAAGGCCTGGCCATACTGGGCACACCTCTGTCTGCCTACAGGAACAGGCTCAGGGGCTTCTTCCTCCGAGTCCCTCTCGGGGACCTTGGCAATGGTGGAGGGCTGTGTGGCCCTTCCCTGTGCTATTCCTGCTGCAGCTGCTTCAGCAGTATCATATTGTGAAGCATGGCACATACTATGAACATGTGTGCACATGTGGCTGGAGAGTACTGCAAGGCTCCACCGGATATATCAAGGCAGCGGAACCGTGACTTGAGAATCCCAAACACATGCTCTATAATGATCCTGGTTTGTGTGTGTGCCTCATTATGGTATTTTTGAGTGGGTATGTGTGCATTTCTGATGGGTGTCATCATCCACGGCTTCAGTGCATAGCCAGCATCCCCCACCAGATGGCCATATGGGATGTCCCCACTGGCAAATGCCTGGTACAGCTGTGACAAATGCCAGATGTGGGAGTAGTGATAGCTTCCAGGGCTGCCAGCACACACTTTCATGGTAATGCCCTGGGCATTGCACCTGACCTAGCAGTTGATATAGGGGAAGTCCTTGTGGTTTTTGTAGATCTTACCCTCTTCACCGGGTGGTGCTTTGATGTGGATGTGTGTGCAGTCTATTGCACTCAGTACCTCCAGATATTCTGCTACGCAGTGGAAGAGAAGCATATTGCTGGTCCCTGTCCTCACAGGTGTTAGGAAGTAAATGTGCTCACTGGCATGTCGTAGCATGGAATCCAGGAACTGGTGGAGTTCCCTAGATGCAGATGCCTGTGAGACCCCCAATATGTCCCCAGTAGGTCTTTGGAAAGTACTGTAGCTAGTATTCTTAAGGCTACACATACCTTGGTATCCACTGGGATGGGTTCCCCTCTGTTGGCTCTGGGTCTGAGTTGAGGTCGGCATAGCTTGATGATTTGCTGAAGTATGTCTCTGTCCACCGTGTAGCACTCTACTATCTCCAGATCATGTAGCCCCTGGTAGGTTACCCTGGGTCGGGACACTTTTCTCCTCCTTCTCAGTCTGGGGCAGTTGTCAGCATTATCCTCCTCACCACACTCAGCCTCTAGCACACACTGACAGATCAAAGCAATGGCCGCCCATAACATTTTTTTGGAAAACCAGACTGAAAGGTGTTTGCACAGTTTATACTGTTGTGCTGCAGATGCTGCCTGTATGATTGGCTGGCTATCATACATTCCACCTGCTTGCTATTTTATTAGTACATGATTGCTTTTATTCTGCTGTTTACCTTTTTTTCTTTTTTTCCCATCCCATTTCTGCCCCTTTTAAGCCCTTCGGTGCACCTTGCAATCCCGGTGCCCAAATGTAAACACTCCTGCTATTTCCGGGTTTTTTTTTGTTTTGTTTTAGACTCAGTGCACACCACACAAACCCATTTAGCTAAAGTAAACACTTTGAAGCAGAAATGGCCATCCCCTGGACAGGAACATGCTCTTCATTTCATGAAATAAGTCAATACAGCCTGAAACACACCCCCTTGCCTGGCTGTGCTTAGCTAAGTTCAGCTGGAAGCTGTGAAGCTCCAATATGCTTACACCAAGCATGACGCACCCCCTTTTCATGTCAGTTGCTTCTCCTGCTTGCATCACTGCCTGATAGCTCCTACACGGTTAGGTACAGTTTGGCACTTGTTTTCTTTTTGTGATTCAGTAAATTTCCCTCATTAGCATACCCCACTGCATTAGTTCCTACTTACAGCACTACACCAGAGTCTTTCACCTTAGGAACCACTGTCCCCTGCTATTGTTTTGATTCTGAATGCCATAGATTATAATGGAAAAATGCAGATTTCACTTAAAATTGCCTTTTCACATTTTTTTTGTTATTTTCGGCACAATCCTGTTTGCACGCCACTGCCCTATGCCTAAACAGCCCAGATGGGCCAAATAAAAACTTTTATTTTTATAATTTTGCAACACTTTTCCATGCCAATGGCCATATATGTGACCATTGGCATGCCTAAGGATTATAATACATTCTTTATTTTGAGCTGTCATGCCTCCGCTTTGATTTTTGCAGAAATGTATTCGCTAGTAGCCGAATACATTTCTGCAAGATACACTATTCTGCCACGGATGCCTGTCTGCCTACTGGATCTCTAATGGACCTCATTTGCAGGGTTTTCATTTGTGTCCATGGCAGAATAGTGTTAGCAGGCTTGTGCACGTGCCCAAGCTTGTTTACTGGATCGGTTGGCGGACATATTCCGTGCAGCAGCTGCTACACTGTTCCTGCATAACTTAGCAACTGACTTTTATAAAATGGTTTAAAATGCATGAGTGTAGGCCATTTGCCCCCTTTGGTATTTTTGGCATAGTCATTGGCATAATCTTGTTTAGATATGGAAAAGCTCCAAAAAGCTGTCATGGTTGTTCTCTGTCTAGTCTTAGATTTTGCAGTGGTTTGTAAGGAAAATTTGTCATTATTGTTACTATGAATCCATATAAGATTTTAATATTTTGGGCAACTGCCAGAGATTGTGAAGAAGAATATGATTCATGTATATAACTGTAGTTTTTGAGGTATGGTGTTAAAATTAGCTCACATGTATGGTTGTGCAAGTCCTCATGCACTACCTTGCTCATGTGCTAATCCTATCCATATCCTTGTTCCTGCTCCTAGCCCTAATCCTGCACGTTATGCTGACATGCACTACACATACATCATTACACACATATATCATCACACTCCTACAGCAACATGCACAATCACTCACACACACACACACACACACACACACACACACACACACACACACACACACACACACACACACACACGCAATGAAAGCAATTTCTCTATACAGCATAAACCTTCGGAAAAATGTTTTGGTAAACACATTCTTTAACAAAATCACATTATGTCAAAATGCAGCAGTTTAATCTGTCAAGAAAATGATCATTCTGCAGAGGGAACTGCTTCTATCTTGCTATATGATAACCATTACAGTCTTAAGGAAAAAAAAACTAAATTCTTTATGAGTGCTGTGTGCAATAGATGAAGTATTTGCAAGCATAAGATTTGTTTTGATAGTCTTTCTAAATCTCTTCTAACAAGGAAGGCAAAAAGATAACAGTCTCAAACCAAATAAAAAAATATGACCTGAAGCAATAGAGCATTGTCTGCTCTATGACAACCTTAAAAAACAGACATTCATATTCCACATTCTGCAAGTTGTTCTCCTTACCTTCCTTTAACATTAAAATTCCTGAAGATTCTCTCCTAATAGCACTTCTTTTTCAGGTTCTATTAATGTACCTCAAAATTGAACCCATTGTTTCATTGGTAATCAGGGCCTGATCCAGCACAAGGTAACACAGGCCTGTGAAAAAAAAATTATCGTTTCAGTCACTGAAACCTGGTTCAAGGCCATGGAGAGCACCCCAGCAGTGCAGGGCTACAATGCCATCCATACATTCAGACCTCAGAATGAACGTGAAAGAACCAAAGGTGGAGGTTTATCCATCTTCATTAAAGACAAGTACAGTTTGAGATTGGTGAAAAAGTATGACTCTCTCAAACTACTCCATTCCCAATTAACTATAGGCAAAATAGCTCAGCACATCATTGCTAGCTATAGGTCCACCTCTGTGAACCAAGAAAAGCACAATGCCTACCTAGACTTACTGAAGTCACTCGCCATACAGCCTAACATCTTAGTCATGGGAGATTTCAATTATCCTGCCATCGGCTTAGTAACATACATGAGATCAAACATGCACACCCAGAGGTTCCTGGACATTGTCAATGCAAATGCTGTGGAAGAGATTGTCTGTACCCCAGAAGGGGCTCTAATGTCCTTGAAATAGTACTCACCAACAGGGGTGGTCACTGCTCTGCTCCTGTGTGATGCCCTCTCTAGTAAGATTGGGCCATAAATCAGTCTCACTCAAAGTAACTATTGGACCCCACACCCCCAAAAGAGCAAAAAAAACCTAAGAAACCTCTCTACAGCCTACAAAGTAACGGTGTAAAAAGTTTTATATGCCTTGCAATCACAGGCAATAATGACTCCTATGCAGAGATGTACACAAATGCCTGGAATAATCATTTCAGCAACTGTATAGACTCAGCTGTACTTGACTGGTTTATCCGGGCCTTCCCAAAAAAACAAGCCACCTTGTTGGATATCTAATATAAACAGGTCGTACAACAAAAAGAAGAAACTGATGTTCAAGAACAAGAGGCAATTACTTCTACAGAAGAAGAATTTTGTCCACAGATTGAACAAGAAAATCAAAAGTCTTATAAAGCCCTCTAAAGCTAATTATGAAGCTAAAATACCATCCCTAGCAAAAGGGCAATCATAAAGCATTCATCAACTATGTCAAAATCTAAAAGGGAGTGCCCAGGTATGTGCCATATTGGTAGTAAATGGTATCACTCACACTACTGGAGAAAATTTACAATCTGCAAGCTGACAGATTGGGCACTACCTTCACCCCCTATCCTCACAAAGCATATCCCAAAGCATACCTGACACCAGTTCTCTACCTAGTATCTCTAAAGATCAAGTCATATCTGTGCTTCCCAAAGCCAAAAACATGGCACAGTGGTACCAGATAACATCCCAGATTGCTTACTAAGCAATCTGAAACAGGGCCTAACTGACCCACTTGCCATTTTCTTTAACCATGGCCTGTGAACTAGCTTTGTACCAGAAGAATGGAGAACAGCAACAGTAATCCCCTTGCATAAAGTGGGGCCATCGACTGACTCTGGGAACTATAGACCTGTAAGTCTAGCCAGCCTCATCTGCAAGGCCATGAAAAGGATCATCATGGACCTTATCAACTAGGACATAGGTGACCTTCAAACTCTAGACCCAGTCCACTGAGTGGCGCACAGCTACAGTAATCCCACTGCACAAGAGCGGATCCATTTTGGATCCCAGGAACTACTGCCCCATCAGTCTGATGAGCCTGATCTGCAAGGCCATGGAACATATTATCATGGAACTTATAAACAAAGACATTGGCAACCTTCAAACACTGGACACCACCCAGTTTGGGTTCGTGAAGGGATGATATTGTCTCCTGAACCTGATTGATTTCTTCAAATCAGTCTCCAGAGCCATGGACAAGGGTAAGGTAGTCCACACAGCCTATCTGGACCTCACCAAGGCCTTTGACACCATTCCCCACTCTGGAATCATAGATAAACTTACTAAGCTGGGCATTAATCCCTATGTCACTTGATGGGTTGCCAACTGGCTTACTGACAGAACCCACGCTGTAAAAGTAGCCGACTCCAAATCCAGCTCCAGACAAGTGACAAGTGGAGAACTTCAGGGTTCAGTCCTGGGACCTCTCATGTTTGGCATCTACTTCTCTGTAGTACAGGCCAACACTAAGGGACTCTGGCTAACAAAGTTCACAGATGAATGAAAACTTGGAGCCATTATTGAATCCCCAAATGATGTGGATATTCAACAAAAGGGCCTTACAAAAACAGATGCTTGGTGCCAGAGCCATGGGCTCAAGCTCAATGCCAAGAAATGTATAGTTATCCCCTTTGGGAAAAAACATATACCCATAAATTACCACATAGGTGGCAGTACACTAAACACCGAAAGTGTGATAAGAGACTTAGGGACACAGGTGGATAGTGGTCTCACCTTCAATAACCACATCGCCACAGCAGTCAGGAAATCCTTCTATGTGGCACACCTCATCACTAAGGGCTTTTCATCCAGAAAAAAGGAGGTCATTGCCCCACTGTACTCATCCCTCATTAGGCCCATTATAGAATACAATACCCCGTTTGGTATGTACCTCTCAAGACATCTGCAACAACTGGAAAGGCCGCAGCAATACCTCGCTAAAAGAATCACAGGCCTAAAGCAGATTCCCTACGCTGACCACCTTAAAAAACTCCAGCTATACTCTGTCGCATATCGTTTACTCAGAGGTGATCTCTGCTTAACATACAAGGCCATGTCAAACCCAGAGCTGTTGGACATGATACACTTAAAGAAATCCCAATCCCTCAGAGCCACATGCTCCAGGGATCTAAACCTTGTCATCACAATAAACAAAACTTGCTGAAGTGATAGGTTCCTGACCCAGAGACTCCCCAGACTCTGGAATAGACTGCCCATACATGTCAAGCAGAGCGCCTCTTTGGCCCTCTTCAAAAGGAACCTTGACGATTGGATGGGAGAAAGGAAATTCACCCTGGGGATCATGTCAGTCACCCTGCTAGACATGGGTCCAGGGAAGTAAATAGTGTGGGAAGAAATAGCCAGTGAATTGTTATGGCTATGCTTGTATAGGCCCTAGGGCCGATAGCCTAGTATCAGCCTATGAACCTGTAAACCTATGAACCTATGAACCCAGTTTGACTTCATTAAGGGTAGATCATGCTTATTGAACCTGATAGATTCCTTCAAGAAAGTCAACAAAGCCCTGGATGAAAGTAAGATAGTGCATACCACCTATCTGGACCTTTCCAAAGCCTTTAATACAATCTCCCACTCAGGTAACATTGAAAAAACTGCAAGGATCTGTACTGGGCCCTTTACCATTTGGTATCTATTTCTTGGAAGTCCAGACTAAAGCAGATGGTGTTTGGCTTACTAAGTTCGCTGATGATTGTAAACTAGGTGCAATCATTGAGTCCCCCAAAATGTTAATATATTACAAGAGGGGCTAACACAAATGACAAGTGCCAAAGTCGCGGTCTTAAACTAAATGCAAAATAGTGCACTATTATCCTATTTGGCAAAGCAGAGTTCACCACTAAGTACAATATTGACAGAACCCCTGTAAGTTCAAACCCAGTGGAGCGAGATCTGGGACCACAGGTCAGCAGCAATCTGAACTTTGACCACCAGGTTTCCAAAGTAGTAAGGAAAGCCTTCTACATTACGCATCTCATAAGTAAAGGCATTGCATCCATGTCTAAGGATGTAATAAACCCAATTTACTCAACCCTAATCAGACCATTAATAGAGTACAATGCTCCCTTCTACATGTACCTCACCAGACACCTGCAGCAACTGGAGAGACCACAGAGGTTTTTCCCTAAGAAGATACAGAGCTTCCATACCATAACCCATGTGGACAGACTGAAAGCCCTGTCACTCTACTCTGTATCATATATGCTACTGAGAGGTGACTTGTGTCTGGGCTATGGGGCAGTGTCTCACCTTGACCTGATGGAAATGCTGCTCATCCGCAAATCAAATGGCATTAAAGTCACTCACTCTAGTGATCTCACCCTTGCCGGTGACATTAACATAACATGCTGGAGAGACAGGTATGTCTACCAGAGACTGCCACTGCTCTGGAATAAACTACCAATTCATGTGAAGCAGAGTTCATCAATGACCCTATTCAAGCTTAACCTGGACAAATGGATGGGTGACTGCAAATTCATCCAGGGGGTAGCACCCATGTCTCTCATGGACAGGGGTAATCATTGCTGATCTGTTAAGTACGTCTAGCTAACCAAGGAAAATTTGGATAGCTCAGGACTGACATGGCTAGGCTTATAAAGGCTCTTTGTAACCTAGTTACCTAATAGTAGCCTAGTAACCTCCTATGAACTTATGAACCTATAATGCAACGCTTGTTATTTTAGCAGCTTTATAAATATATAACAGAAATATCTAAAAGCTGTTCCTGATTTGTGTGTCTTTGTCCCTGATTCTTGAGGTAAGTGATTGTGAGGCATTGTGAGGGTGGGGGTTGCACTGGGGGATGCTTTGTATGGTTCTCAAACAGAGCTGTAATACACAACTCAGTCATTATGTATGTATTTGTTAATTTTTTTTTTTATTTTAAGCAAACATCTGAATGTATGCAGATATACAAGTGGCTGTTACTGATGGTTATATGTATTAGAGTCCTACTGCCTATGTATAAATACTTAGTTTCTACATTTCATATTAAATATGGCAGAAAGGAAAGAATTGATTGTAGCAAAAAAAGGCATCACCACACGAACCATGTTCTCTGGCTATGATCCTTGGCTTCCTTGTTTTGTTGACTGCTGACAGCATATTTATTATTTGACTTTGAATAAGCTGGGTAGCATGAAGTCTATGAGTTTAATGTTAAAATATTAAATCTTAATTCATTCTTAATTTAACTTGCCTTTTATTCATGCATATGAATGTGAAATGCACTGTGTTGGTATACAGCAATTTGCCTGGCACTTAGTAAGATTATGAGCTATTAATGAGCTGCTTCTTGTTGTGCATGGTTTGATTCTCTCAGCTTTCATTTATTTATTGTGTGAGTCTTATGAAGCCACTTCATCAGAAAATGCTGCACTTGTGTTACCAAAGAGAATGGACACTTGTATCCAGTTACCTGTCCCAAGCTATGTACAAATGCATTATACATCTGTCCTTTGAATTCATGCACTCTGCACGTAATATTCAATACAGGTGAGTCTCAAAAGAAGAGAAGCTTACTGTTGCACATACGAAGTCGATTTTCAGTGTTTGCATTTTGTTCATTAAATGGTTTCCATGTTTTTGCTGCAGATTTTATATAGATTGCTATAGACCAATAGCCTTACTCTCTCCACTGGCAAAAATAATGGAAAAATGTGTCCATAAGCAAGTACTCACCCATCTAATTGATAATAACTTACTTGCCAACTGTCAACATGGATTTAGACCTAACCACAGCACTACCACAGCCCTTCTCTCCTTCACAGACTGTATAAATTCTAACCGTAATAACAAAACCCTTTCCTCTTCTGTCTTCATTGATTTATCTAAGGCTTTTGATATGGTTAATCACCAGCTCCTTATTGAAATACTTAAATCTCTTTCTCTTGATACTCTAACTTTACAATGGTTCAAATCCTACTTAGAAAATAGACAACAAGCAGTACTATGGGAGGGTAACCTATCTTCTCACCTCCCTATTTCCCTTGGTGTCCCCAGGGCTCCATTTTAGGCCCATTGTTATTTTCCATTTTTATTAATGACCTCCACCTAGCAATCCCACATGCTACCTGCATCCAATATGCAGATGACTCCACTATTATTTGCTCAGCTAATACTGCTACCAAACTACATTCCCTTACACAAAATGCATTTAATACAGTGGAACAATGGTTTTTAAACCGTTGCCTTCTACTTAACCCTAAAAAAACAAACTCCTACTCTTTACTCCTACACACAGGTCTGCCCCTCTTCACTTTACTCTTACATCCAACAATGGGACTCTCATATCTCCTGACACAACCACCAAACTTCTTGGAATAACCATAGATAATAATCTAAACTTCGACACACATACTAACATCACTATAAAAACAGTAAATCAAAAACTGGGATCCCTTTACAGAATCAAACCCTTCCTTTTGCCTTCAACCAAAATTGCTATAGCTAGAACTCATTTAATCACTACCTTACTCTATGCCTCACCTATATACACCAATCTCTCAAAAAACAACCTAAACAAACTTGCTACTGCCTATCACTCCATTGCTAGATTTGCCACAGGATCTCCTTTCAAAACACATCACTGCAACAACCTAAAACAACTAGGATGGCTAGAGTTTCATAACCAGATACTATCTCAACAACTCACTATTATCCATAAGAGCTTGTACTACCCCACCTATACACCTATACTGACTACCCTCATTACCCCCTACAACAATCTTAAGAACCTTCGCTCCTCTAATAAGCCACTTATTACTATCAACAAATCCAACAACACAGCTGGAGATTCTTTGTTTTCTAACTCCATAGGCAAACACTGGAACAGACTTCCCTCTGAACTCCTATCTCTGACCTCCACTAGGCTCTTTAAACTAAAAATAAAACAGTTTCTCAATTCTCACTGGCTTTGTCCTTGTACTAACCCTGACTAAATGTCTTCTCTGCTCATAACAAGTGTATACTCCACCTACTTACATACTCTTGCTGCTTCCTATATATCTACATCTCACTGTATCATATGATACATTTATATAATTTATCAACAGTATATACTCTTGGTTATCCTGTTTCCACTCGAAAACTACTAATTTATTCTTATTCTATTGCATTCCATATCACCTCAGCATGTGCTAGGTATGCTTGTAATGACAACTGTACCTTATCTGTATCTCTGTAATCTGTTTAGACCCTTTTTTAATTATCATTATAATTCTTTGAATTTGTTACTAGTCTGAACTTATTATTTTTTTATCTGTATATGGCTGTAACTGCTTAGAGCTATTTTACTACTCTGAACTTATTATTTTTTTACTGTATAATATTAACTGTGCTGGAGCTTTTCTCCCCGGGCCTCTACTGAAAATGGATCTAATTCCAGTTAGACTAGCCCGGTCAACAAATGTAAAATAAATAAAAAAAATTTTTTAGTAAATGTTTTAAATTAAATCCGAATCAATGTGGTCATTGTAAAACTAAAGAACAAAATAGTATGGACACTGACATGTATGAATAGTGTTCAATGGTAAGCTGGGAGAGACAGTCAAGTAATGGGATATTAGCATGGCTGTGGTGATCCATTGCCCTGCCAGGGGTCTCATTTGATTTTGATCTGTCTCTGCTGGTAAGGTCTTGTATTTGAAATATATAGGTTTTCCCTGTTTATACACAGTATAAAAAGATTTAAGAAAATTCTTTGTCCATGCACATGTGAGCGAATGCACACACACACACACACACACACACACACACACACACACACACACACACACACACACACACACACACACACACACACACACACACACACACACACACACACACACACACACACACACACACACACACACACACACACACATACACACACATACGCTCACTCAAAACTATACATACTTAAATGTATGTATGCAAGAAAATATTATACTTGTTATTTACTGTGCAACATTATTAATGCAGTGCGTTAAACTCGCCCTACTATGTAAACACTAGTATGAGATTTGTAAGAGATTTGCAGTTTCAAGTTTGTAGGATTTGAGGTTTTAATAAACGTGCTACAAGTATGGAGGCATGCCCAATGCACAAACTTAATTGTATGTGAGAACTAAACTCTCCTTAGCACATAGTCTAGACTGAGACTCCCTAGAAGTTCTGCATGTGTAGCTGACACTGCATTCTAGAAAGGTTAAGCAGTACCTTAATTTATCTTTCAGGAAGAGTTACAACATGTTATTTATAAATGAATAGCAAAAGGATAGGGGCAGCTGACTGATGAAAATGTAACATTGCTTTTTTTACAGTACTTTGTTATCCAGTTACGTTATCAGCCTGGATTCATTCTGTGTTGAGTCTTCATTTCCTTCCAAGGTACACATGTGTTTGTGGGTGCATTAGTTTCCACATCCCAAAGGCATGCCATAGGTAAAATGCTAATCAAAATTGACTGTAGATTTTTGCATCATAAGTGCATACATGTGTGTGTGTGTATGTGTGTGTGTGTGCATGTGTGTGTGTGTGAGACCCTGGAGAGATGGAGATATGCTCTAGAGAGAAGAGGAACGAAGGTCAGCAGGACTAAGACAGAATATATGTGTGTGAATGAGAGGGAGGATAAAGGAATGGTGAGGATGCAAGGAGTAGAGGTGGCGAAGGTGGATGAGTTTAAATACTTGGGGTCACTAGTTCAGAGTAACGGTGAGTGTGGAAGAGAGGTGAAGAAGAGAGTACAGGCAGGATGGAGTGGGTGGAGAAGAGTGTCAGGAGTGATTTGTGACAGATGAGTACCAGTAAGAGTGAAAGGGAAGGTCGACAAGAGGGTAGTGAGACCAGCTATGTTTTATGGGTTGGAGACAGTGGCATTGACAAAAAGGCAGAAGTTTGAGCTGGATGTGGCAGAGTTAAAGATGTTAAGATTTGCACTGGGTGTGATGGGGGTGGACAGGATTAGGAATAAGTATATTAGAGGGTCAGCCCAGGTTGGAAGGTTTGGAGACAAACCGAGAGAGGCAAGATTACGTTGGTTTGGACATGTGCTGAGATGCTGAGTATATTGGGAAAAAGTTGCTAAGGATGAAGCTACCAGGTAACAGGAAAAGAGGAAGACCTAAGATGAGGTTTATGGATGTGGTGAGAGAGGACATGCAGGTGGTTGGTGGGACAGAGCAAGATGCAGAGGACAGGAAGAAATGGAAACAGGTAATCCGCTGTGGCGACCCCTAATGGGAACAGCCGAAAGAAGATGATAATGACATAAATGCTCCCTTTCTATAATAGTTCATAGGTCCATAGATTAGTACTAAGCAAACTGCCCTTGTGAGCCATTTTAAGCCTAGCCAATTATCCCTTGTGAGATTCAAACCCTACACCTTGTGTTTGCAAGGCAAACACCTTAACCATTAGGTCACCCTCCCAAACCTAATAACTGCAGTGTAAGTGTATGCATGTAAAGATATGCCCTGAAGATTTTATTTTTACATGATAATTACGTCCTGTTGAATAGCTTTCACATTATTCTTTAAGGTAATTCAAGGGGGTAGGTGATATATCATCATAAGACATTTAGACATGATACTGAGTTTCATAAAATAATTCTTATCCAATTACGTGCCACAGTACACCTATAAAATGCATTGACCCAGACTTATGTGTTTCTTGTATCAGATGTTGCTATACATAAATGATTACCTAACCTACATTATCCCATCCCATATTTCCTCTCATTTTCACTGCCCCTTAGTTATCTCTATTCTAGTGGCCAGTATAGAATGGCCCATTATATTCATTACTGATGCTCTTTCAACAAGGACCCCACTTGGCTTATGGATAGGGGTATTTCACACACAAATAAAGTAATCTATGTATATTATGGCTACTGTATATATTATCAGTCAGAGTATTCTACAGACTCTCTAAAAAGTGGTATGTTAATTCTGTACTCTTTCACAAACAAAAAAATAAAATCTATTGTGTGCCCCACTTGAATAAAAAAAAGACTTCTTTGGCTAATAGTTCACAGATTAACATCTAATAATAATACTAATATTATACTTATCTGTTAACCAGGTAGTCCTACTGGACAGACACAGTCCCTTTTCAGGGGTGACCCGGGAGCAATGTCTGGTTAAGTGACTTGCTCAGGGTCACACATTATGTAATTGAGGGCTGAGGGAATCAAACCTTTTACTATGAGAACTAATGCTCTCAAACTTAACATTTGCATCAATTATAAAAACACCTATTTATATAAACTACTACATCTGAATTCCAACCCCTTTCTAGATCACATCTTAACACTTGCCTCAGTCCTGTCTTAGACGGAGATCTTCTACCACTGTCAACTTTGTATTAAAGTCTTCTAAGGTAGAATAAACAATGGAGATGCACTGCTGGGCCAAAAATATATGCATATCCTTAACCACATAAAAAGGTTTCACTGAAAATCAATTAATTTTCAAAAAGTATATTGGAATTTCCTGTAAGGATAAACATAGTGCTCTTATATTCCCAGTTGGCACAAAAATCCAAACCCACATAGGTGTGTGTGTGTGTGTGTGTGTGTGTGTGTGTGTGTGTGTGTGTGTGTGTGTGTGTGTGCTGAAAGTCGGCATACTTGCCCCATAAAGCAATTTATGGACCTCAACACTACAATGACATCCCTTTTTTGCCTGAACATGTTATGATATAAAACATATACCGATTGCTGAAGTTATAAGTTATGAATACAGCATATGTATATATATATATATATATATATATATATATATATATATATATATATATATATATATATATATATATATATTCATTCCAAATATGCACATTAACCAAATGGTCTGCAATTTAATTTTCCATAGATGACAACTGAAAATGACCTTCTAGCATAAGTTTCTGGGTAACAAAAGAATTAATGAATACATAAAATAAACAAAATGGAAATGTGAGGATGTCAGAGGCAGTGCATCTCTCCAAACATAAACACAAACAGACATACTTACTCTCAGAAAACAGCAGTCATGGCAAAAATGTCCTGGTGTGTCATTCAATAACAAATTTTTTTTTCAAAAAAAACATAAGATTTGGGGACACATGTTCTCATGCTCAATAAATTTTAATGAGCTCTGTCATACTTGTAAGTTGTTTGGCACAGGTTATTGGAAAACTTCACACCCGGCAAAAAAAAAAAAAATTCTTCTGCACTGGTCTTAATATACAATTTAAAATCCATCTACCCATCATTCATTTTAAATGATTTTCTGTTTTTCTATTTACCATTACAGTTAAATGTTATACATACTATACATACATACATACATGCATATGCATACCATCCATCCATCCATACATACATACATACATACATGCATGGTTACAGTTCAGTTGATCGACCCTGATTTGTATGATATAAGTGAACTGTACTGCATTTTGTCTAAAGGTCCATTTGTGAAAATGTGGTATTGAATGAATTATGGATTGGACAGCAAAGGTAAATGGGTTTGTGATGGGGATGGGAGTTTATCTGCAAGAGTGAGTGTTTTAGAGTTAGTGTAAGGATCAGGTAAGATTTAGTTTATACATGAGTGTTAGTGTTTTAGTGTTGGGATATTTGTTATGTAAGTGGGATACATTTAGTGTGTGTGTGTGTGTGTGTGTGTGTGTGTGTGTGTGTGTGTGTGTGTGCGTGTGCATATGTGTGTTTGTGTGTGTGTGTGTGTGTGTGTGTGTGTGTATGTGTGCACTCACATATATGGTGTCTGAACAGGTAAGTTGGGTTTGGCCCCCTGCTCCACCTTAGTAATGCCTGCTAACCCTAAGACTACCACTGACCTAAACTCTTACCATGTAACATACCTTGAAAAATCACTTTCCAGAGGCGCCGGAAGCTGTTGAAGACTAGGAGGGGTGGAGGGTGAGAGGGGCACTTAGTAATCTAAAAATGGCAATGTTTTTAAACTGTTTACTACCACAACATAGGTTCACTTGGCGGACATTTTAAACTTAGCCAATTTCCTTTTTGGTGCTTAAATTTACATTTCTCTGCTTCTTTTAAAATCCACTTTTTATTTATTTATTTATTTATTTTACATTTGTTTACCGGGAAGGTCTGACTGGACACATGTCCATTTTCAGCGGAGGCCCAGGGAGAAAAGCTTCACAAGTATTACATTACATTAGTTAACATTCACAAGGTACAAGATATTCATACACAAAGTACACCATGTTAGTTGAATGAAGTTACAAACAATAGATTGGAATGATTTACAGTTAAGTATCTGATAGAATTTGAGCAAATAAGATACGATAGTAGAGAATACTTGACTTTCTAGCATTGCGTCAATAAACTATTAGAGGTCGAGAACCATGGCAGTATTCATTATTTAGGAGAATATTAATAGCAGTGAGTAGATTTGAACTAGCCTGGAGGGATACATGAGCATAGCCAGTTTTGCATAAAGTGGGATTTGATGTTTTTTTTGAAGAGGTAAGGTGAGGGTGTTGAGGTTAGGTGATCTGGTAGGAAGTTCCAGGTTTTTGCAATGCAGTAGGCAAAAAAGGATTTGCCAACTTCATTTTTATGCTTGGTTCTGGTGTGTTGGTCTTAGGTTTCTGGAGGGTGTATAGGGTTGAATTAATTGTTGCAAGGCAGGTGTTTTTATCGGAAGGTAGTAGAGCTTATGGACAGTGGTAAGTTGGTTGAGTAGGAGGAGTTGTGAAAACTCAAGCCAGTTGAGTTGTCTAAGGGATTGGCAGTGATGGGACCTATGAGTGGCTTCATTAGCAAATTTGGGAATTTTGTTATAGCATGATTCAATTTTAGTGAGCTCTGTTTGATGAAAGTTGGTAAAGATTGGGGAATCATAAATAAGTATAGATAGATGGGTTCTAGCTATGGTGGATTTTCTGTGTCTGATCATGTGGTGGTGGTTTCTATAAAGGAGTCCAATCTTTTTGTTGACTTTCTTGATCGTTTGGGAATATGGATGTCGAATTTGAGTTTATTGTCAATTTCTACTCCTAGAAGCTTTGTGTGTAGTGTTGGAGTGATATTAGTATTGTCTTTGGATATTATTGCAAAGTTATTGTTTATGGGGGAAGATCTACTTGGACTGAAAAGAATAAGTTTAGTTTTTTTTTTGGATTAAGCAGTAGTTTGATGTTGGTGAACCATTATTAAGTTAGGGTAAAGCTGCATTGGGTTATGATATGAAGTTTGTCGAGGGTGTGGACTGCACATATTATAGTGGTATCATCTGCATATTGGACTATTGAGGCAGAGGGCAGGGATGATGCTATGTCATTAGTAAATAATGAGAATAGCAGAGGGCCAAGAATAGACCCTTGTGGGACACCAATGGTTACTGGAAGTAGGAGTGACAGGTGGTTTTCCTAAAGAACTGCTTGTTGTCGGTTAGATAAGTAGCTACTGAACCAGGATAAGGTGGAAGAATTTATGTTAAGAGTAGCCAGTTTTTCTAGGAGTAATCTATGGTTCACCATATCAAAGGCTTTGGATACGTCTAAGAATATGGAGGATACAAATAGGCTGTTTCTGTGGGTATTAACAGAGTTTGAAAAGGATAGTAATGCTGTGGTAGTACTATGCGAAGGTCTGAATCCATGCTGGGATGGGGATAATAGGTTGTTGTGAAGGAGGAAATTCATTAGTTGTGAGTGGATTACCCTCTCTAAAATTTCTGATAGGGGTGATAGTATTGCAATAGGGCGGTAGTTTGTAAGTTCAAGAGAGTGTTCCCCTTTGTGTAATGGTATTATGTGAGATATTTTTCATGGGTTGGGTACTTTGTATTCAGCTATAGATCTGTTAATGAGGATGGACACAGGATAAGCTATGGCCTCTGCAGTAATCTGTAGGAATTTTTCTGGTAGTTTGTCTACTCCTGGGGTTGTTGATTTCAGTTTTTTTGAGGAGTTTGATGATAGTTTTAGTACTAACTGGTTCTAGGGAGAAACTAGGTGCATTGCTTTCAGTACTGGAAAATGTGGGGGCTATTGTTGACATTGGGTGGGTGCTAGTTGTTTGGGTATTGACTAGGGCTTGGATAGTTTCAGTAAATTATTTGTTAAAGTGGGTGGGGATGTTCTATAGATTGTCTGGTAGTTGTGGAGAAGGGGTGAAAGGTTTTTCTGGGTATAGTAGGTTATTGATTGAGGCCCAAAATATTTGGGGGTTGTTGGAGTATTTTTCCTGTAAAGTTTTATAGTAACTAGTTTTGTTAATTTTTATGAGTTTTTTGCTCAACTATGCAGTTCATGGTATCTTAGTTTTAGGGTAGGGGTTTTATGTTTGTGGAATTGCAACCAGTCTTTGTCTCTTTCTTTCATTAAAGACCTGGTGTCTTTTGATAGCCATGGTGCATAGTTGGTTTTAATTCTGGTGGTTCTGGGTGGTGCATGGGAGTTCAGGATGTTTAGGAAGGTGGAGTTGAAGTGTTCTACAGCTTCATCTAATGCTAAGTATTTTAGTAGAGTCCATATACAGGATTTAAGTAAATTTATTAAGTCTTGAGCTCTGAAGTATTTTTTGTTTCGTATGACCCTGACAATGAGTTGTTTAGTTAGGTGGGGTTGATTCCTAATCAGGTATATTGCTTGATGGTCACTCAGGCTGTCAGGAGACTGCCTGAGAGATGGGCTTGAGTGGGGTCAGATACTAGTATCCAATCCAGGATTGACTGGCATTTAGATGTTTTATCTGTTCTTGTAGGAGTACTGATAATTTGGGTAAAACCATGGAGGTTAATATGGGTGATGGGGTTTTGGCTGTTACAGTCAGACCAATCAATGTTAAAGTCACCTGCAAGAATGGTTTCCTGTGGATGAGTGATTTTCATCCAATTTAGTAGGTTTTCGAGTAAGTTAGTGTTATTGCCTGGTGGTATATAACCTCCAGCTATTATGATTTGTTTGTTGGGGATTAGTTTTAGTCTAGATAATATTAGTCCTATGTCTTGGATTTACTGAGACTTGTGCTCAATTTGTTCAATAAAGAGGTGACTGGAAAAGGATGGCTACACCCCCTCCTTTTTTCCTGACCTATCTTTACATATTATATTATAGCCAGGGGCTGTAATTTTGTTGTTGTGGTGGCTGGGCTTAAGCTAAGTTTCTGTTAGTACTATGATGTCAGGTTTGTATAGGGCTAGTAGGGCATGAAGATCATGTGTCTTGTTGAGTATACTTCTTATATTTATGTTTAGAAGGAGGAGGAATGAGGTAGGTCGAACATATATTGTATTGGGGTTTGTTGGATAGGTTCTATTGCAAGTGTTGGGGCCTGGATTTGGGTGAATATCACCGCAACATGAGAGTTTTTGTAGTATGTGGCGGTAGAGTTTGTTTAGTTTGTGAGTTATTTTGACTATTTTATTGGGGGAGTAGGCTCGACATTTGTAGGTGATATTTCCATATAAATAGGAAGGTGGTGGAGTGGAGGAGAAGTCACTCGGTGTTAGTGGTGAGTAGGAAGTATTGGAGGTATTGATAGTTGAGTCAGATTGCCATGGTGGTGGAAGGCTGAAATAAAGATGTGTATGGTAGGATGAGAGCATGTATAGGAGGAGGAGAGAAGAGAGGCCTAATGTGTGTAATAGGGTGTGTAGAAGGTGGTTGGTTAGAGTAGAGGCCATATTTAGTTGTGAGGTGGGTTATGGACTTGGATAGGGCTGAAATATGGTAGAGATGGAGTTGAAATATAGGGTGTGGTATCCAATTTGGGATGTGTAGAGAAGAGTATGATGGGCTGTATTGGTGTGAGGGATAATTACATGCACTGTATGATTGGATAGTTTTGATGGAGGAGTGGCTAGGGGTGTGGTGTATAGCTATAAATGTAATTGATGTGGCGGTGGGTGGGAATGGGGTAGGGTAGGGGAGTGGAGTGAGCCCAAGCGTACCGAGGACGAATGGAGCAGGGACGAATCGAGCCAGTCCTGCGCATGCAAAAAACAATCGATTAGTTGCACAGGTAAAATTGCTCTTACTTAATTTATTTTGGTGGAAATGCTGTTTGACTTATAAT
This sequence comes from Protopterus annectens, assembly GCF_019279795.1. Taxonomy (NCBI): domain Eukaryota; kingdom Metazoa; phylum Chordata; order Ceratodontiformes; family Protopteridae; genus Protopterus; species Protopterus annectens. Next base: position 1,275,669,304 of record NC_056733.1, read on the forward strand.
TTATTTAAGTGTAGGATTCCTAAGTTCAGCTAGGTTGGTTAGCTGCTCTGACAGTCTGTTCAAGACTGTGTCTAGGAGAACTAGAACTAATAATGTTAAGATGTGGTATTTTACTTCTTTTCTCCCTTAGTTAAATGTAAAACTCTCCATTTTATAGGAAGCAGTTAGGAATTAGGGTTTGATTGACCATACTGCCATCTTGTGGTTAAACTAAGGAATCACATTCCCTTGTGGAGGGTGACTAACAAAATATATCAGGATTAGCTGCTTAGGGGGACAGCTGGTCTATGCGGTGTGCAAGCCAGTACTTAACAGTTTAGGGGTTGAAATACAATTATACAACAGTAGGAAGACGTACTTTTTGTTTAAACACTTGAAAAATGGAAGTTCTTTTTAGGATGGAGGGTTAGATAGCTGCGCTACTGTCTTCAGGGCTAGAGAGTAGCCAAGGGCAGTGTTTTTCCTGGGGATTCTAGCTGTAAAAAGAGAAAAGGAACATGTGAGACATTTGGCACTCAACTAAATCTCATAACTTCGCAGCACAAGAAATCTGGAAAAAGCCAAAATTTATTTGGGGGGAGCAAAGGCCCAAAACCAGGAAAATATTTTAAATGTTGCTTGTATAATCTTAGAAAGCTGCTAAAATAAAGTGTTTTGGGTTACCATGTGTTTCTTGAAAGATAGGAAGACTGAAACTTAAAGGGATATCATTATTTAGTGAATTCAGTTCTCACTGATTTTCCAGAAAACCACACATTTTAAGAGGAACAGACCAAAAGTATGAGACAAATATTCTGTGAAAATCTGGACAGTTGAGATCTATGGACTCATCTCCCTGAATCACAAGTGGTGGTATGGGTAGAGAATTCAGGCTCTTGTTTGAGCCTGAGTAACACTAACCACCAGGTACACGTAACTGGGTCATTTTATACATACGCGCGCACACACACACACACACACACACACACACACACACACACACACACACACACACGAGCAGAATGACTCCTACAAATAAAAGGACAAAACTCTCCTTACTGGCATGACTCTGGCTCTGGCAGCACCAGCAGTACAGTGGCAGCATAAGTCCTGTAACACAGAGCAATAAGAGAACAAGAACAGTTAGTTTAGTTAGTTTAACTTCAGCTTATTAATCCACGTTAGCGTGGAAACTCCACTTCATTAATTTTTCATGACAGGTCTTGCAGCTGTAAAAGTGTGGGGGGGCTCCCCCTCCCCCTGGCTCTATGGCTCCGGCATCCATGCCACTTTCCATAAAAATACCACTATTCAGACAAACTTGAGGTGGAGGTATGGTAGGGTTAAGTGTAGTATATCAGAAAAGGACATTTGTTCCCCTGTTCAGTGTACTAGCTGCCTGTTTGCGTGGTCGATTTTATGAATGGTTGACTTGTTTTTGTTGATGATTTATATATTGATCTTCTAACAAGTTGACCATTCATTTTATATACATATCTATCGATGTATCAATTTATCTAGCTATACATGCACACTCACACACTCACATACACACACACACACACACATCTATATATATATATATATATATATATATATATATATATAAATATTATATATACATTTTATACATATATATATATATATATATACACACACACACATATATCTATATGCAGTTGCAGTATATTTTCTGATATGCTTTGAATCTTGTATTTTGACACAATTCAAACAACAGTTATATAATCAGACTTACTAGGTATATGCTAGAAAATGTGTATCTCCACATGTTTTTAAAATTGTATCAAATCTATTTGGACACACCGTTTTTTTTAGTTTTGCATTTTAGGACTTACTACTGCATTTATAAGACTGTTTTTTTTTTTTGCTTACAGAGTAGTTGTGCATTTATGAACTTTATAGATTAAAGCTGCAAACTGTATTACAGATAATCTTTTTCAGGAGTACTGATAAAACATATATAAATGTTTGATGTGCTATTTCATACCTTTTTTACCATAAATTTTTCTCAACATGATAGGTGTTAAATCAAGACAGAGAAAATTACAAGATTTGTGCTGTTACTGCAGGTGAGTTTTACTTCACAGTATAATATGAATGGAAATACAAATGGAACTAGGTTTAAGATGAATATCTGATTAAAACAGACAATTCTGTTTATTTTTTGCGACTGCAAAAGCAGGCTAATCTGCCTTATATAATCCAAATAACAATGAGTACCACAGGAAAATCTATGCTCCTGAACAGAAAGCACAAAAATAAAATCATAAGAAGTAAAGGAAACTGCTCAGGTGCAAAAGTATACAGAAAATAGCAAGCAGCATACAATGAGTCTCTTCAGACCAAAGTCATATAAATCATACCAAACAGCATACAAGTCTCTTCAGACCAGGAATATAAGAATAATCCAATCCAATGAAACCATAAGAGTATAAAGCAGTTCAAGACACACCTTATATACATTCAAGTACACCTTCAATTACTAATTAAGCCTAATGATGACATCATGATGACATCATAATTAAAGCATATACATTTAAAGTGAACAAAGTGAACAATCGAATAGTATTACAATACACCTATACAAATAGTAAAGGCAAAAGATTTAAAACATTATTATTGCATACAAATGGACATCACTTAAGCATCCTAAAGATATTATATAAATAATATCTTTAATCCATCAATAAAACTATTTATTATAAAAAATAATAAATGTTTTGCCTTTACTACTTGTATAGGTGTATTGGTTTGAAGAAGCCACTTTGGCGAAAGCGCTTACCAGATATCTGCTAATAAAAGATTTGGTTTTAAAGAAGTTAACAGCATTTTGCTTCATTGGATTGGATTATTCTTATATTCCAGGTCTGAAGAGACTTGTCGTATGCTGTTTGGTGTGATTTATACGACTTTGGTCTGAAGAGGCTCATTGTATGCTGCTTGCTATTTTCTGCATGGTTTTGCACCTGAGCAGTTTCCTTTATTTCTTATGATAATGTGCCTTAAATGCTTTCCTTTACTTCATTAATGTTTTCAAGTATCATTTTGTTGAATAAGTATTCCCTCTGTACTGAACAAGTATCCTATCATCAGCAAAGATTCAGCAGCATGGAGAGATAAAGTGAATTACTCAGGGTCAGACAGCTGCAGTCAGGAAATGAAGACACTGAAACATAGTTACTTCATATACTGTATTGCTCAGTATTTGGTAGATTTTGCCATACAGAGCCACTGAAAAACAGCTATGCAGGTACATCTGCATGTAAATAAGCTATGCTCTGCAGGCATATCCGTAAGGCAATGTTAAGGCTGTTTTTGGCTATGTTCATTTTTTTATATGAAATGAAAAATATAACTACTCAATCAAAGTAACAACTGCAGTACTGTCACATTTGTCATATCTGTTGTTTTGGAAAGCAATCTTTCTGTATCTTATTATTTTAAAGCATCCTTAAACAGCAACATTTTTCTAATCACCCTCAAAGGTAGACTTCTCAAAGACACAATGCCTACCTGAATAGCTCTTTTAATAAACAATGAAGATACCTAGTGCATGTTACAGGCTAACTGTAATGATAAACACCACTGATCAAACTCTGTGGTATTAATGGGTCATGCAGTAATAATAGCTTGTTTATACTGGCATTGACAGATCATGCCATCAGCCACAAAATCCAGGGTGTAGGTCAAACTATAACTTTAATACATCTTCAAAAACCCTCTGTCAAAGAAAAAGCATTATCCAGCCATTAATATCCACTGAGTGGGAAGACTTCTTGAGTAAGTTGAATGTTTGCCAACTGGTGTTCCTATTCATCATGCTCAAAAATGAAGTCTCTAGACATTTCTTGTTCATTTGTTCATAGACTCAGAAGATTCAGAACGTGTTAAAGGAAGTGCAGGAAAGGTTAATTGGTTTTGCTGACCATCTGTTTGCACTGTGAATATATGCAGGGAATAATGTACAGTAAATGGCAGTTACAATGATTAAATAAATCAATTTTAGGGATTAGTTGAAACCTATGCATAGGACTAACAGAACAAAAGCCTTTATAACAGGTCCCTCTCTGCTGAACTGTAAACTTTTTGACCTTATTTGCAAGGCATAGTGCAAGTCCCCTGCAGACCACATCAAGGTGAATGAAGACAGCAGGATCTACTCTTAATTTTTAAAAATAAATAGCTATAATGCATGTTGTGAAAGATCTGGCAGTATAAAATAATTAGCTTACAATGACAGTGCTGTGGTGTGATTTTCAAAGAACGATGCTGAACATAACTATTGCAAACCAGGCCTAACTGCCTCTGTTTTGCACAATACTTAGAGAAATGTTACTTGCTAATTAGTTGTTGCAAATAATGTCTGTATGGTCTACACAGAAAATTAATTTACATGTAAAACAGAAAAAACAACTTACAAGTATGTTGATGACTTGCTGTTAAGTAGACATTTTGCTATATTTGTGATGTATTTTTTAACATACTTTTCCATGCCTTTTGATAGTCCTTATAACATGGCTCTATGCAGTGTTATGTATGTGAATCTGTATTCAGTGAAATCAAAATCTTGTAGAATGTTATAGAAATCCTTAGACTGTCTACCCATCATAGGTTTCCTATAGCTATAAATATCCGTATTGGAATGTAGTTTACTATTTTCATTTCTGTTTCTTCTCAAAAAGATTATGATTCATAGGTTCATAGGTTCATAGGCTCATACTAGGCTATCTGCCCTGGGGCAATTATAAGCCTAGCCCGATTCTGTATGGCTTACGCCACCCCTTGATTTGAGTATACTTTGCCCTTTTTAAGGTTTTGTTTACTGTGTCTCTGTCTAATACTAATAGTGACACGGGAGTAATCCCTGGGACAAACCTACGATCCCCCATCCACTTATCGAGATTCTTCTTGAAGAGATTCAGTGAGGTGCTCTGCCTCACATGAACTGGAATTCTATTCCAGAGCGAAGGGAGCCTCTGGGTTATGAACCTGTCCCTCCAGCAAGTTCTATTTATTTCTGTTCTGAGGTTCAAATCCCTCGAGCGTGTGGCTCTAAGGGATTTAGATTTACTGAGGTGGAGCATGTCCATTAATTCTGGATTTGACATAGCTTTGTATGTCAGGCATAGATCGCCTCGAAGTAGCCGGTATGCAACTGAGTAGAGCTGGAGTTTTTTTAACCAAGCAGCATATGGCATCTGTTTGAGACCCTTGATCCTCTTGGTGAGATACTTTTGGGGACTTTCTAATTGCTGTAGGTGTCGGGTAAGGTACATCTCAAAAGGGGCATTGTATTCTATGATGGGCCTGATGAGGGATGAATAAAGGGGCACGATTACCTCTCTTGATCTAGATGTGAAACCCTTCATGATGAGGTGGGCTATGTAGAAGGTCTTTCTAACCACTTTGGCAATGTGGTTTTCAAAGTAGAGATTGCTATCAACTTGGGTCCCCAGGTCCCTAATAACTTTCTCTGTACTTAATGGGTTTCCACCTATGTGGTCATTTGTGGGCACATTGTTTTTGCCAAAGGGTATGACTATACATTTTTTGGCATTTAGCTTTAAACCATGGTGCTGGCACCAGTTATCTGTCTCTGTGAGACCTTTTTGAAGGATGTTTGTGTCAGCTGGAGAGTTGATTATGGCGCCCAGTTTGCAGTTGTCTGCGAACTTGGTGAGCCATAGTCCTCCCACATTTGCCTGTACCTCGGAAAAGTATATACCGAACAAGAGTGGTCCCAGGACAGAACCCTGTGGGATGCCACTTGTGACCGGTTTCGAGTCTGACATGGCTCCAGCAACTCTCACTCTGTGGGTTCTGTCTTTGAGCCAGTTTGCGACCCATCTTGTGACATAGGGGTTTATATTTAAGCTGGATAGCTTATCTATGATGCCCGAGTGGGGTATTGTGTCAAATGTCTTTGCAAGGTCCAGATAGGCTGTGTGGACTACCTTCCCTTCATCTATGGCTTTGGTGACTGTTTCAAAGAAGTCAACCAGGTTCAAAAGGCAGGATCTGCCCTTGACAAAGCCGAACTGGGTAGGATCTAGTGTCTGTAGGTCTTTGTTTATGAGCTCCATGATGATCCTCTCCATAGCCTTGCAGACTAAGCTAGTCAGGCTTATGGGGAGATAGTTTCCAGGGTCCGTAGAGGCTCTACCTTTGTGGAGTGGGACCACTGTTGCTGTACGCCATTCTGTGGGCACATATCCAGTAGTGAGGCTGAAATTGTATAGCTGTTTTATTTGAGGGATTAGTTCCTCTTGTAGTTCATGTAGGACGCAACCTGGGACACCATCTGGTCCCATGGAAGCAGTGTTTTTTGCTTTGAAGAGGGCAGCCTTCACCTGAGCATCTGAGATGTTTGGGAGGCAGCCCTCTGCTGGGATATATACTTGCTCTTTTGGGGGGGGGGGGGGGAGAAGTTTGCACTGAACCTGTCTGCCAGGATATTGGCGATGTCTGTGGGTTCAGTGTATTTTTTGTCGTTTAGAATCAACTTAGAACAAGTCTGGGAGTTGCATCCCAGGTTTCTAACATAACTGAAAAAAGCATTATGATTGTCTTTGGTGTCCTGTGCAATTTTTCTCTCGAAGCTGGCCTTGGAGGATTTTATGAGGGATCGTAATTTTTTGCTAGTGCTGATCAGAAATGCCTTCCCTATTAGGGATTTTGCTTTGTCATGTAGTAGCTTCCTCCTTCTGTTGTACAGTTTATTTATGGCAGGGGTCCACCAGACTGGATGCCTGCCTTTGGATGATTGGGTCTTGGTTTTGTTTGGGATAGCATGATCCATGCATTCCTGGAGATGTCCGTAGAATGCATTTATATAGGATTCTGCAGTTTGGGCTGTAGTTTTCACTGGCCCTGGGGCCTTGAAGGATTCCACTTCGGTTTTGAGAAGTGAGAAGTTCACTTTTGAGAAGTTTTTCACTGTGGTTTTCTGGGCTGGGGGTGGTGTCGGGATGTGGACATCCAGTGAAATTAATTTATGGTCTGATCTTACCAATGAGGGATATACTTCTGGTGTGGAGCATAGAGTCCCCATGTTGGTAATGATCAGGTCTAGTATGTTGTCCCCTCTTGTGGGAGTGGTGACTAGTTTTTCCATAGCATTTGAGTTTATAATTTCCAGGAATCTTTGGGCTAAGGTGCTGGGGCTTGAGTAGTGCTTCCAGTCAATGTTTGGGTAGTTGAAGTCATCCAATATAATGGTGTTCGGAGAGATCTTAATGTTCTCCAATGTTTTCAGGAAAGCCAAATGGGATTCCTGACTTTGAGAGGGTGGTCTGTAGGATGCTATAAACTGAAAAGCAGTCTTGCCCACTGTTAGTTGCACATGGATGGTCTCCGATACTTCGTGCAATGCCACTAACCTGGAGGTGTGGATATCCTTGATAAATATGGAAACTCCCCCTCCTTTTGTGGTTCGGTCCGGGTTTTGGGGCCGAAAAGCATGATATGAGGTATAGCCTGGTAGTGCTGGGATGCTCTCTGGAACCTTGAACCAGGTTTCTGTCACTGCACAGATATCGATGTTCTCCATACTGAGGAGAGCTTCGAGTGCGTGCATCTTGAGGTTAAGACTTCTGGCATTTAGCAGCATTACCCTTAGTTTCTTGTTCCTTGTGCTGTCTATGGGGGTGGGTTTGACTTTTGAGCCTTGCCTAAAAAAGGCACTATGGGGGTGGCAAGAGCCTTTGCCAATATCTGAAAGCCCAGTGGTGACAGGTGCAAGCCATCCCTAGTGAAGCAACGTGGCTTGTCGAGCATGTCATCCCAGGCTGACAGACACTGGATCCCCTTTGAATGACACCAAAATTTTAGCCAATTGTTAAAATCGATCATTTTGTCTTTGTACTGTGGCATCATTCTAGGTGAGGGTAAGATGCTGCTCAAGGTCAGGGTCATACTAGCCTGGGCTACATGATCAGAGAGCTCCTCTATGTCTCTTTTCATGTAGTCCAGGGAGGTACGTCTCAGGTCATTCACACCAGCATGTACAATGACTGAGTCATATTTGTATTTGCTTTGGAGTGACCTGATTTCTTGCGTTATGTGTCAGATCCTAGCACCCGACAGACAGCTCACTGTGACCTTCTCTTTATTCAGCCTGGTGAGCGGGACGTCAGTGTGTCTGACAACAGAGTCACCTATAACAAGAGTATCAGGTGTGTTATTCAGCCTTAAGGGCTGTGGCTGCTTGGCACACTGACTTTGTGGGTTATGTGTTGTGTGTGTTTTGTTTTGAGGTAGTGTTTGCTTGGATGTCTGCTTTGGAGGTCTCTGTTGCTTATGTAGATTTTTATTTAGAGCCTCCAAGTATGTTTTTGTGTATTTATGTGTTTGGTTCGCTGATGTGGTGGGACTATGTGATACTGGAATTGTGTTGTGTGAGGTTACCCTCTCCTCCTGACTGGTTACACCAGTTTTGAGATGAGAGAGCTCAGCCTCCAGTTTGGCTAAATAGTTACATCTCTCACATATATTTGAACCTGTTTGGAGGAGGGGAGGGTTGTCCGTGTACATGAGACAGTTGTAACATTGCCTCAAAATTCCCTGATTCACCAGCTGGACTGGAGAGGAAACCATTGACTGACCTTTGGACATGCTAGAGTAATAGGGAAACTGAATTTAAGACAGACCAATAGAGGACAGGGTAATCATAGAGAGTATAAGAGTAAGTAGTGCTTATGGTTTAATAGTGCTAACTTGTAGGATTACTTAATTCTACCAGTGAAGGGCCTTAGAATGAGAATATGGTGTTTAAATTGAGAGATAGAGCAGTTCTAAGGGAAAAAGTGAAGAGCAGACTTTGTGGAGCCACGAATAGTTTAAACCCAATTAGGCGGCGCTGCCCGCTATTGCGCTATGCTCAAAAACGTGCAAAACCGCGCAAAAGAGGGTTTTAAGAGAGGAAGATGAAGGAGTTTTGGAATTGACCCAGAATGGCCAATAAAACTACAGTTTCAAGTCAGTAACCACTCCCACAGGGGCAGGCAGGCTGCTCAATGTTTTTCACTGCCACTGATCAACAGAGAGAGTTTCCTTTAGCCCAAGCAAAAAAATAGCCTCACAGAAACTTACAAACAGTTCAAGAACAGCAAGCCTGTAACTGAACTTTTTTAAATCTCAGAAAAGTGGGAAAAAAGCAAGATTTTTTTGTTTTTTTGTTGTTTCAGAGATAGCAGAGGTTAACAAGTATCAACAAGTTATAACAGTGCAGTAAATGACCCCACACAAGAGTGCTAGGCCAAAGACAGATAAAATGGAAGTTTTGAGAAAAAAAAGATTTTAAAAATAAGTGCAAACAGGAAATTCAGTAAACAGTAAATAATGATAATGAATTAAATCTATCTACCTATCTTTCTCTCTATCTATATACTCACAGGTCCCCTTCACAATATCAATATTTCAAAACATTGAATCACTGGTCTGTGAAGACCAGTTGATCAAAGTTTTGAAATATCGAACCTTGTCAATGGAAATCGCCATAAAGTGCAGAATGGGAACTTTGCCATTCTGTTCACTGTAGTGTGATTTCAAAGTTGGTATATTTAAGTAGCAGGGGGTGGAGTGCAGCTCCCCACTTAGGGGGGGGGGGTGCAGGGGGCTTGCCCCCCAACAAAAAATGTGAAAGAAGAAGTTTTGTAATGTTTTAGTTTTTTTTGTAAGGTTTGATACTTCAGAACTTTGATCCTCTGTTCTTCGCTGATCAGAGGTTCGATGTTCTGAAATTTCAATCCTTTGTAGTAGACCCATACATGTGTGTGTGTGTGTGTGTGTGTGTGTGTGTGTGTGTGTGTGTGTGTGTGTGTGTGTGTGTGTGCATGTGTGCATGTGTGTGCGTGTGTGTGTGTGTGTGTGTGTGTGTGTATATATATATATATATATATATATATATATATATATATATATATATATATATGTGTGTGTGTAAATATAAAACCAGTTAGCTCCCTTACATACTTACCTGCATTACTAAATCTGCCTATTAGGTGGCACCCTTATCCCATCCTTTATCTCCTGCTTATCCCTCTGTATTTCTTCTGTAATTACACTACATCTCTTAAGTCCTAGACCTGCTCTTATTTTCTCACTTACCCTTTAGTTCAACTGTCTACACCCACCTGTTTTTTTTTTCTCCTAAACTTCTGTTTTATCTCTGATCTTTCCCACTCCTGACTTGCCTAACTTTCCTTCAGTTACTAGCATTGCTGATAGCTTCTTCTCTAGCTTCTCCTTCACTTGTGTCTACCTGCTCCATTTGCCCTGCGGGCTCACTCCGCTCCGCTTCCCTACCCTACCCCCAAATCCCACACACCCCCAGGGCTCCTACTCTTATACCATCTAACCACACCCCTTCCCTCTTCCACCAATCACAAACCCTTTATCTTTGAGCACTTAACTGCAATTCCCTCCTTTCACTTACCAGTCCCTATCTCTCCCACCCCACCCTCCACCTATTCCTTTCCACACCTAGTATACCTCCGAGCCTATAACAGCAACCTAACAACTTACCCTTCCAGATGTATAAGCTACCCACCCCAGCCCTCTTACAGAGGTTACTTATACTTACACTTCTACCACCTCTAACTTTAGCTTACCTGCTAACCTCATATGAACACCCATTATATCCTCACCTTCTCTACCTCAATAAGCTATCTACCTCTCCTTCTCTACCTATTTTCACTAATCATGTTAACATAACATCTACACCCAGCTATCTACTAGCAAAATACCATAGGATAGCCCACATTAGATATGACTCTCCCAATCTCAGAAAATCTCTGCCTCTATATAGTAAATTCCCAAATCCTAGACTTCAAACACTACTCTTTTCTTTAAAAGATGGATACATTCACGCAAACCCAGGCCCAACAACTACTACTACCACTCAACTCCTCAACCCCAACCCCTCTACTATTCATTCCCTTATTAAACCCCCTAATTCACTCTTATTAGCTCACATCAACATACGTAGCATTAATAACAAAGTTGCACAACTCCATGCTCTCTTGGAAGTCTACTCCTTTGACATTCTTTGTTTAACAGAAACTTGGTTAAAACCTGTAACTAAAGACAATGACATCATCCCACCCAGTTATAATATTTTGTGACTTGACCGTGCAACCAAAAAGGGTGGTGGTGTAGCTATCCTATTTAAATCTGGGTTACAGATTACTACTTACAACTATAAATCACCTCAAGACTCCAACACTGAAATTCTTATTACCAAGCTTCAACTTAACACATTTAAATCCATCTATATTATCTGTATCTATCTTCCTCCTGGTAATAACATTGCCACCATAGAAAATATCCTTTGTTGGTTATCCCAACATTTACCTCAGGAAACCATAATCCTAGGTGATTTTAACACTGATTGGAAGTGTTGTAACAGTAGACACCCTACCAGCCACATTAACCTTTTTTGTTTTTCCCAAACCATTACCTCCCCTACCAGGATAAACAAGCCTAATAAGAGAGAAAGTACCTTAGATTGGATTCTCATAAATAATCATCCCCAGACATATGAAGCTGGAACCCTCCCTGATGATGTAAGTGACCACTCACTAACCTACATCATCAAGCTTAAATCCAATCTACCTAATCCAACCATATCTAGGACAATTAGAACCAAGAAAAACTTCAACCCCAATCTCTTCCAGAGAGAAATAAGAGCATGTAACTGGTCTCCCTTAAAATACCTCACAGTGGAGGAAGCTGTTAATTACTTTAATTTTAACTTCCTAGCCATACTAGACCACCATGCACCAACCCGCTCTATTAGAATGAGAACTAAATCTGCCCCATGGCTTTCAAAAGAAACCAGGCAAAAAATCCATGTCAGAAATAAATACTGGAATAAATCTCATTTAACTAAAAAACCCAGTAGACCAACAAAACCTCAGACAGCTGAGAAATGAAACTAAAAAAGCTATACTGTCTGACAAAATAAACTACTACCTACAATTCCAGCAGACTCACCATAATAAACCACAAAAGTTCTGGGCGAGTATTAATCAAGGTCAATCCATCCCACCAAACCCACAAGGCATAGACCAGGAGAATCCAAAGCAGACTGCTAATGCATTTAATACCTTTTTCACTGAGGCAATTCAAACTCTTGCCAGTCAGTTATCTACTCATAACTTCACTATATCCAACTCTAACTCTAACCCATCCCCTCCATTTCTCTTCCAACCAGTCCCAACAACATATATTCTTACCCTTATCCAAAAACTGAAACTGTGCACTCCTTCAGCAGACCAACTACCCACTGAATATCTACAAAAGGCAGCCAAATCCATCACCTATCCCATTTCCATTCTCATCAATAGAACCATCAGTGAAGGACACATCTTTAAAATCTGGAAAGTATCCCATATTGTCCCCCTTCACAAGGGTGGGAATTCTACTGAACTCTCTAATTACCGTCCCATAGCCTTACTTTCTCCCTTAGCAAAGATCATGGAAAAATGCATCCACAGACAACTGCTAAACCACCTAATCCAAAATAACTTACTTTCAAACTCTCATCATTGTTTCAGACCTTCCCACAGCACTACTACTGCCCTCCTTTCCTTTACTGACTGTATTAACAAAAACTGTAACCTCAATATGCTTTCCTCTGCACTGTTTAGAGATCTGTCTAAGACATTCAATATGGTAAATCACCAGATACTTATAAATATCCTCAAATCCCTGTCACTAGATGCACTAGCTATAAAATGGTTCCAGTCCTACTTAGATAACAGACAACAGGCTGTACTTTGGCGTAACATTCTATCTACCCATCTGCCTGTTAACATTGGTGTTCCTCAAGGGTCCATATTACGACCTCTCCTGTTTTCTATATTTATCTAACAGCCTTGGAATCACCAACGAGTGTACGACCACCTCTAGTTTCGTAAAAGAAGAGATTTATTCCACAACAGCAAATAAAACCACGAGTTGTATACACACTGAAATGTTAAGCGCTTTCACCCACAACATAGTGGGCTTCATCAGAATATGGTAGTTACACTGGATTCATCTTATATTTGAAAACTGGTGCCAAATTACAGCTGATATTAAGCTTTTAAACTTTTAAACTTTTAAAGCGGTACCTACATAACTGTTGGCATCGGCTGTCTAGCTCAAATCTGCCATATCCATAAAAGGCACCACACAAAAACAAAACAAAAATAAATGTGTTTTCTAAAAATGTAACCCCTTTCAAAAAATGAAATCTAAAAACAAATTACATGTTCCTAGACACTTGTGTTAGTGTGGTTACAAATACATATACAATGATAGAGTCCTGTCCTAAACATATATAACTGACTGTATTACTTAAAAATATATAATATGAATAATACAAAAACATTGTATGACATTCTAATAAAATGTGTGGATATATGTTGTACACGAGTAAATAAAAATAAATATATTTATAGGATATTATGTAGACAGTACCACTGGGTAATAAGCTGAAATGTACGACTGTAATAAGTAGTAAAGCTGTAACATTGTTACTGGATTCACTTTCTATGCTACTAAAATTATGTAAAAAGTGTGCTTTGATATGCAATAATATAATTTAATTTAATATTAATTAAATATTATGTAATATTAATGTAATGTTAATCGATATAATGATGTGATTTCTATTAACTTCTTTTTCTATATGACCGAACTACACAATAGTAAATACCGGAGATGTTATTTTATCTCCAGAATGGGCTTACAAGGGATGTGGTCACTGAGACCTGGTGGAGTTGCTGCATCCAAATACAATTGCCACCAAACTTCCTTAAAACTCAGTAGGGTTTTATGGTCAACCCCTCTGGGGTCCATTTTAATTATGTCTAACATGACCAATTTAAATTCATGTGTATCGCCCATCTTCTCAATATGTCTGTATAAGGCACTAGTTGAGTCCGGATTTTAATAATGATTTAAATTTAATTCCCCATACTTGTATAACATATTGTCCTACATTTTGCATAATTTTCAATGGATAACCGCTCTCTTGAAATAAATCGGTTATGAATTTGATTTCATCCACCATTTTGTTGAAATCAGAAGTCATACATGTAGCCCGTATGCATTGCCCTTTAAATATATTATATTTAAGCTTCTCTGGATGACAACTACCATATTCCAAATAATCATTGGAAAAAGTACATTTTCAATGTATTCTAGATTTGAACCCACCTACCTGGTTGTATATATAAGTATCAAGGTATGCTATTTCAGCATAACTGTGGGAGTGTGTGAATTTAAGAAATTCACTACTGTTGTCAAGAAATTGTATGAAGGTGTCAAATTTATCCATACTATCATCCCATAATATATATATGTCATCCAAGAATCTTGAAAAGTGCTTGATACTCTTAAAAAATACACTGGGGAACAAAATGGTGTCCTCCCAATCTAGCATGACCAGGTTAGCAAATATGGGGGCACAAGCTGCCCCCATAGCTACCTCCCTGGTCTGCCTGAAGTGCTCACCCTCAAAATATATGAAATTATTATCAAGCACTATGGACATGCATTCCAAAATTAAGCATACTTCATCCCAACTTAAATGTGTGTTTGGTGATGTTGTTACAAAAAGCATCTAACCCTGCTTGTTTAGGTATGCATGAAAAAAGGTCAATGACATCTATGGTGACAAACATCAATCCTTTTTTCCATGCATCTGCGGGGTAGGTACTTAAAAACTCCCACGAGTCTTTCACCATGTGAGGTATCCTTATGTAAATGTGTTTTAACCAAATATCTATATATTTTCCCATAGGAAATGTTTTTGATTTGCTACCATAAACAATAGGTTGAAATGGGGGATCATGTGTATCTTTATGCACTTTTGGTATGCCCACTAAGGTAGCTAGTCTAGGGTATTTTACCCTCAGATAATTGTAGGTTTCACTGGTAATTCTACCATCTGTGTGAAATTCCTCAATATATGAGTCTATTCTTTGATAAGCAATATATATCTCATTAATGGAAATAAGTTCATAATTACCTGAGAATTGAAGAATATCATACATTTTTTGATATATTCACTACTGTCATATATAACTACACCCCCCCCCTTATCCGGCTTCATCGCCCTAATGTTTGTGTCCATTTGTAAATCTCTTAATGTCTTCCCTTCTTCTTCTGTCAAATTGCTTATAACTTTTGTTTTTTTGATCTTCTTGTGCATTTGATATATCTGCCTAATCACTATTTTCTCATATGTATCCACCATAGGGTGACTGGGGGGGGGGGGGTAAAAGTGTTGTTTTTCTTTATCGCAATGTCAGTATTTTTATTAATGTTTTGGTATGTCGTTGGCTTGTCTTTAAACAAGATGGCAAGATTAATCTTTCTGACAATTTTTTTAACCTCACATAAACAATCTACTAGACCAAAATATTGATTTGGTATGTATTTCATACCCTTAGCCAGTAAATTGAAATGTGAATTAAGTATTTGTACACTAAGCTTTTAAACTTTTTCAGTTATATATGTTTAGGACAGGATTCTATCATTGTATATGTATTTGTACAAACAAACTAAATTCACAACATGAACCAGTAGATAAAATAGCAGTTCAATAACAATCCAACGGACCAAGCAAGTAATCCAGTAAAAAGTTTAATCCAATGTAAGCGCTTTCGGCTGAGTCACCAGCCTTCCTCAGACATAAAACACACTGAAATAAAAGCATATATATATATATATATATATATATATATATATATATATATATATATATATATATATACACACACACCCAAACTTGCCATGATTGAATAATAGCAACCAATTAATTAAATAAAACAATGAGCTGTTGGCTATTAACTATTTCAACTCCTAATATTATCTAACCACAAGTAAAACACATACAAACCGCATATTAAAAGCTCAATATACCAGTTACTTGCTTGGTCCATTGGATTGCTATTGAACTGCTATTTTATCTACTGGTTCGTGTTGTGACTTTAGTTTGTTTGTATGGCTTCTGGCAGTTCACAAGATGCGGCAATGACGGTAACCAGAGCTGAATTTGATACTTTACAACAATCTGTTTTAAGCCTCATTCAACTAATTCAGCAATTTTCAGGTAACAATTATGGACAGTGTTTGGGATTACCGGGTTTTAGGCACAACAGAATTGGTAGTGCTGAAAGTGAGGACAGTTTGCCTCCAGGGCAACAGCAGATGGGGCAACAAGGTATCATCCCAAATGTCGGTGTTGAGCATAATTTTAAGGATGTACAACTCCAACCAGCAATGGTTAAAACAGGTACAGCAAAGTATATTTGATAAAAATTCACAAGTTCCTAATTTTTCCACCTTGGTTGATGAATTTCATGATTTAGTTTGGGACTACCGTAGGCTATTGCATGATAATGCCTACTTCAATGAATGCATCAAAAGACAGCAAGTGCCAAAAGGTTTGAGATATTGGAAATATCCGACTGGCTTAAAATAGTAGTTTGCATAAAGAGCTTCTGCAATTATTCGATCGGTAGGGGTGCAAACTTTTGGGTGTACTGGTAAAACATAATGCTCAAAGAATGGACGATCTTAACACGGAAATCCAGGCACTTGATATCAAACTTAAACAACATACTGCATTTTCAGCCTGTCAATATCAGTATCAAGAAGTATTCAAAGAAGTAGACAAATACAGTAAAATAGTCACGGACAGGAAAACTCGCAAGCTGCAAAGAGGCAAAATAGACTATTCCAAAGGGCAGGCTTACCCAAGACCATCACGGGGCCAATGGAATAGTGCACACACGGAAGTAGTTTCTCATTCCATGCAAAATAATGGCTTGGAATCTCAAGCAGAAGGGAATAATGTACAACAGCAGTTTCCTTTAGAGACAGAGACCCTTCGCAGATCAGAGCGACTTCGAAACAAGGAGGGCTATATAACCAGGACAAATTCGTCCTGCAATTGGAGAAGGCAGAGAACAGGCTCGCACAACAGTTACCGATAGAAATTGGAGGTGAGGACACTTCATGTAACAATTATCAGCTGATTTATAATACAACAGGTGACTATAAAATTTATAATTATAGTCATGCTGACATCACTGTACAACATGCTGATATTTTTAGCAAAGGCCTCACCTTCATACCAGAGAGAAAAGCAAGAGTGACTAATTTAGTAACTGAACTTAAATTGTTTGTTAGAAGACTGAACCTAGCAGTATTATATCATGGTACTGATAACACTGCCTCATATCCACTGCATATTCCCAGTTTGTTTAACCCTCCCCTTCATCCTAAAATTAAGTTATTTGAAGACATCTGTGAACTTGATTTTAGACATTATCTGCAACATAATAAAGTAACATACAATAATGTAAATTTCACTAAAGAGGAACATGGAATGTTGATGCAATTAAAATCTCAAGGAGAGATAAGGTTTATGCAACCAGACAAGGGTGGGGGATTAGTTGTAATGAATGTCATGGATTATAATCAATTGTTAATGCATATATTGTATGATGATGCCTATGCTGAGACTTCTCTTAATGAGTTTAATATTTCTAATTCAAGAATTGACTATTATTTAGAAGATATGCTATGGCAAGGGCAAATTACAAAAGAAGCCTTCACATACATGCATGTTCAGAATCCAAAAATACTAATGATTTTTGGTGCACCAAAATTGCACAAGGATTTACAAAATCCGCCTTTGCGTCCTATTGTGGACGCAGGTGGCTCAAAAACATATTTTATGGCTAAGTATATTGACATCAATTTAAAGCATACCATTAAAAACCTCCCTCATATTTGTCGTGATTCCTGGGATTTTTTACTGAAATTAAACATGTTACAATTACACAATATTGACAATATTATATTCATCACAGTAGATGTAAAAGACTTATTTACATGTATACCGCACGATCTGGGAGTTACATGGTTTACTGAATTTTTTACAGAGATTCAGCCTATTTCACAGGATGAAGTAAATATTTTTACACAATTATTGGAATTAGTGTTAACTAATAATCATTTGTATCATGATGGTCACTACTTTAAGCAAATAAAAGGGGTGGCGATGGGCTCCCCAGTGGGAACGCTATATGCTAACATCATTATGGCTACATGGGAGCCTAGATTTCTATTTCAGTCTGAATTTATGCAGCATATAGATTTGTATTGCCGATTTTTGGATGACCTTTTTTTCATCTGGCATGGCCACAAACAAATTATTAATGAATTTATATATTATCTCAACCATTCCACTGAATTTCTCAAATTTACTTATGAAGTTTCTAGTGATAGTATTTCATATTTGGATGTACTTCTTTCAAAAAAATATTGCACAACAGACATTAAAAGCTAATATTTTTAGGCAAAAAATGCATTCTAACAAGTATTTACACTATACGAGTAATCATCCACAGCATGTTAAAAAAGCTGTTTTAAAAGGACAACTGGTTTGCGCAGCACGTATGGTGTCAGAGTTTGGGGATTTTTTGGAAGAATGTTATTACATTATGAATATGTTTTCTAATAGAGATTATCCACAATATTTTTTAGATAGTGTGTTTCAAGAAGTTAAGTATAAAAGATGTACAGGTTTTTATAAACCATTGCTTGAATAAATAATTCATATAGTGTACAACAAGAAGATGTATTTGTGGTGGACCTTTCTCCATCTGATGATTTTCAGAATAACAATTTATGTAATCAAGCACATAACAATGCATGTGGTTATACTAATGTAGCATTTATCACCACATTTACGCGAGATTCTGATCAGTTAAAAATATGTCACATAAAAACTGGAAATTTATAAAAAATGATACAGCATTGGTTAGTATTTTAGGGACTCAACCATCAATTATTTATAAAAGAGACCAGAATTTAAAAGACTGGTGTAATAGAATTTCTTATTTTTTTCAAAACAGGTTTAGTGTTTT
Organism: Protopterus annectens; assembly: GCF_019279795.1. NCBI lineage: Eukaryota > Metazoa > Chordata > Ceratodontiformes > Protopteridae > Protopterus > Protopterus annectens. The sequence goes on from NC_056733.1 coordinate 1,275,688,236, forward strand.
AACATATAAGAGAAATATCATAACAATTTTATACAAGTAATTAGAAATAGGTATTATTATAATATTCAACAAAACAACTAAAGTATTTACAAAGACATCCACTACAATCAGATCAATTAATTAAACTAAAATACCATGCTATTGAAATTAAAATTTTTTTAACAAATTTTGTAAATTATCCCATACAATAAAATAAGATGTTTTTCTGTTTGTTCTAGTCCTAATTGTGTTTATTTCCATATGGCACACTATATTCATAACATTTTTAAATTCATTGAACGAAGGAGGTGTATCTGAAATCCAATTTCTAGTTATTATTTTCCTAGCCACTGCTAGAATAGACCATAACAAGGGAAGCTTAACCTTTTTAACACTTTGAGGTACAGGTGTGTTGAATAATATAAGAGATTTAGAAATAATGAAATTATCTGTAAAAAGAGCCTGCAAAAATTCATTAATTGACTTCCAGTATTCTTTCAATTTTATACAGTCATAAAACATACGAGCCCAGTCAGCATTAATTTCTATATTACATCTCTTACATAGATTATCTTTATTATTTATTTTATTCATCATCAAAGGTGTATAAAAAGATCTATGTAAAAATTTCCATGCATAAAGTCTCCAGACAATGTAAGACATAGTTCTATAAGCAGATTCCAATATATATTGTTTATCTTGTTGATTTGGTGGGTCCCCATTAATAGAAGTGAAATAATTCCAGTATGAATCTACACTGTAAAAAGTTTCTTGTCTGATAACTTTATGTATGTATGAAAGTTTACCTTTATCAGAAACTTTATGTTGTAAATTTAATATCAAGTAATCAATCAGTGTTGGAATAGATTCTTTAACAGTTATAGACATTAAATCTATTTTATTAATGAGATGTTGTCTAAAGGTCTGAACCTCTAACCAGCAAGTTTCTCTTAGATCAAATTCTTGTTTTAAGAAATCTAGATTTTTAACTTTATTATCAGATATCAACTGATACCAGTACTTTAGATCATTATCTATAGCTAAATGAGTTCCTTCAGAAGTACATGACAAAAGCATACCCTGAGTATACATTATAGGAAATACAATAAAATTCTATTCCCTATACTTAGGGTGCATGAATATAAAGTTACGGTAACTAATAATAATATTTAATGGGTAACAAACCATATGTTTAGGTGTAATAGGTGAAGTACAAAATTCCTTTAGTAACAATCATATTTTTATGTGTTAAGGAGATTTTCATGAAGTGTATACTAATTAGCTCCCAATAATCTTTCCATTTTGTGACATATGACTGATCTATTAAAAAAGTAATAACTTTTACAATAGAAGAGATAGTATATAAATTAAAGTCTGGAAAAGAAATACCCCCTTGAGACCAGCTATTAGTATGTTTCTTTAATGCAATCCTAGGTCTATTAGGTGCCCATAAGAAATTTAACATTAGTGTGTTCAGTTTCTTGATAATTATTTTTGTAGGTGGAAGTATTATTGATTGTATTAAGTATAAAATCTTGGGGAATATTATCATTTTAATAATTGTAAGTCTCTCCTCCATAGTAAAAAACATATTATTCCAGGTATTAAAAATATTTTGTATATTAAGAAAACAGGTATTATAATTATTATATATAATAGATTTAATATCTTTAGATAGTATTATACCTAAATAAGTTATCTGACCTGAATTGGGTACATATTTAGTAAAATCACTAATGAGAATATTTTTTCGTGTATATATAGGTAGTATTTTAGTTTTTTCTTCATTCAATATTAAACCAGAAATACTTTTAAAATTCATCACGTTATCAAATAGAGACTGTATAGAAGAATTAGATCCTGCTGATGTAATTAGAACATCATCTGCAAAAGTTGAATTTTGGATGTTGTATTTTCATCTATTTCAAAACCCTCTATGTCAGTACTGTTTCTGATCAAATTAGCCCAAGGCTCCATTACTAAAGTGAATAATAGTGGAGAAAGTGGACATCCTTGTTTTGTACCTTTAAGAATGGGTATTTTTGTGAAACATATGTTCCTACCTTAATATAAGCCAACGTTCCTTTGTATAAATGTTCAAT